>NC_041810.1:21399449-21645935 GCF_900964775.1 Scleropages formosus
CACTCATGCATTTCAATATTTGTCTCAGGATTTAACGCATTAACTTGCACTAATTGAATCAGAGGCAATTCTGCGAACTGTCCCGTTTAACAATTCTCAGCCCTGTGGGTATTTAATCACATTAGGTCCGCTGGAGAAGCTTCACTGAGCTTTCCTTGCCTGAAGTCCCAGGATGCCCCAGCAGATATGGGACGGATAGTTTAGAGCGACGCTCAGAACAAAACCTCAACCTGCTGCGGAAAAGATCCTGAACCCAGATCAGTGGTGACCCTGTTGCCATAGCAACCAGCTGTGTCCAGGGACATCACACTTTCTCACTGCTCTTACCCTTTCTGATCCTCCTGTCTACATTTCAGCATGTTGCAGATCCCTCCATATGGACCTGAGGGTCTGTCAGCTGTATCAAGAGGGCAGATAGAAACTTGGATGCCTGATGATTTTGAGACCAGTATTTGTTTAGGGGGAAAGTATCAGCAGCATAATGTGGAATACTGAAACAAGAAATTTCAAAGAGGTATGTTTACTTTCACACAGTTGTGCTTGTTTCTATGTGTGCAGTATGTTCCTAGGTGCGAATCACAGGTAAATTGCTTATGCCTCACTCTGTAGACCTGGATGAGATCGTAGCCTGCATGAAGGTAAATAAAGCTATAATCGGGTAATAAGTAACATTACTCAAGACTCTCCTCGCTGGGTAACACAATGGAGCAGTGGTCACGTTGCCCATTTTGTGCGATGGGCTTTCTTTCCCTGCTCTGGACTCAAGCACCACTGGGCTGAAGTGAATCCCTACTTTATTTGGACAGTTCCATCCAGAGCCACGGCTCTGCAGTCGGGACCTAGTAGCTGAGCTGTGTTTGGTTGAGGCTCGTGTGGTGTTGCGCATCTGTGATGAACAGACTCACCCTTGAGCGCTCTTGATCCGTGGTCCTTATGACAAGACTTCCTCTGCGACGAGTGTCATTCTTTGATACGTTGCCCACTGTAGGCACAGTCCTGTGCTGCTGATCTGTCTCAGACATAGAAGGATGAAGGAAGGATTGTCCCTTGGTGCTATGGGTTCAGAATCGATTGAAAGCTGTGCTTCTTAACACCACTTCGCCATAAGTGGACTTCTTTCCATATTCCAGGCCGAGTCATGCAAACACTAGAGTTGCGAAGGAGTGAGAATACCAAAGACTGCTTCTCTTGTGGATTGAGCTCTTGGAAACGTGTGTGCCTTGAGCATGCGACTTTTTACTGTTCCTCTGCTTGTGCCAGAAAGGTTTTTAAAAGTCAGGGCCATAATTTCCTTTGTTCCACTTTGTCTCGAAACATAACTCCCCTTCTGTTCACTGACATCTGATTTTTACACTTTTTTCAGGTAGGTACTATATGGAAAAGAAGCTGATGTTTCCCTGTTTGGGGGGGCGCGGTATGAAGCCAACATTGATAGTAGGGACAAGTGCGGCATTAAAGGAAAAAAAACCCCTGGAGCCGTGGCCAAGGTAGATAAAGGAGATGAGTTTGCAGCTACTTGCAGCTGCTTTGCATATGGTGTATTGAGGAAAGAGATGCAGAACACAGCAAGGGCTGTTTGGATGCATTTCCACGCTGATGTGAAATGTTGAAATTATCATACCAGTGTCATGGATTATGCATTGCATTTTAAAGTTATTTCAGATATGAATGCCAGTGTCTTTTTTTTTCTCTTTCCTATTTACTTTTTAATGACTTTTTAATGAGTCAAATTTTTGATGCTTGAATGGACATTCCTCCCCAGCAACATCAAACAAACATCTTCTTGGTGATCTAATGCTGTGCTTCTCCTGCAAATTTAATTTTTTATTTTTTTTTGTTAGTGCTTCTTCAGTTTACCTTTAAAAACAGGCAAGTATTGAAAGCGTTTAGGGCCTAGGACACACTAAACATGCAGTGTTTTCGAAATGAGGAAACAGATGTCAAACAAAATGGAACTTTGTAAGTGCTACTGTACACATTGGGGCAGATGATGAGCACAGTCTGCATTCTGAAGGTTCCTGGATAAATTCTGCTGGATTCATAACGGCACATTTCTAACAAGCCTAATTTTGCAAGTCATCTTGGACATAGGCTTCAGCTAAATATAGGTAATAATGAGTATAGTATTGTGTGGGTGCCACAGAAAAGGTTATTACATTTATTTAGCAGATACTTTTCTCCAAGGCAACTTCCAATTAACTCTATTTAGTGTTATCAGCCCACACACCTTTTCCACCAAGGTGACTTACATTGCTAGATACACTATTTACACTGGGTCACTCATCCATACATCAGTGGCATACATTCTCTCTGTCACTCACACACTATGGGTAAACCTGAACAGCAGTCCTTTGGACTGTGGGAGGAAACCCACGCAGACACGGGGAGAACATGCAAACTCCACACAAACTGAGCGGGGATCAAACCTATGTTCTCTTGTGCCACCCAGGTGCTGTGAGACAGCAGCACTACTTGCTGTGCCACTGTGCCGCCCATTAAAGGGTAATAATAGGTTAAGTGTGAGATGCTAAAAGGAAGCTGGAAATGACATAAAGGCCACAAATACTAAAATGTCCCCTTTGAAAAATTTTAATGGAGATGGAGAATGTTGATCACTGCCTAAATAACAGGTGAAGAGGCAAAGAGGATATTGCATCAAGTCGATATGTACAGGGGAAGAGGGGAAAGTTTGAAAAGCAGGCAGGGCCAAAGGGGACATCTAATAAATTGAGTAATGAAGGAAGAACATGACCGGCAAACTGATTTACACACGAGATCTAATTCCCGTTGGTTTGCCTCCTTCCTCAGGTTGGCTTGGAGTGTTGAGCTGCCTCACGACCTCTACAGTAAGCTGTCTCAAACTCGATCCATTAGACCACGAACATTGATTTCCCTTTCCTGCAAGAATGGGCATATTCATTATATTTCACTGTCTCCTGTGTGAGCGGTTATGTTGATTGGCTGGAACCTGCAGGAAGCCAGACAGGTGGAAACGTTTCGCGTTGTCAAGTCTTGTGGCATTGTAAGCCTGATGCATTGTGGGAAGCATGTGGTGCCTTGACAGTTCTGTTAGTAGCTGTACGTTGCAGTTTATATTTAGGTTATGGGTGGGTGGGTGTGGTACATTCATTAAGTTAGCAAACACTTTTATTCAATGTTTGTGTCGAAAGACCAGCTGCACTGCGGTTGTAGACGCTGGCCAAACCATGACATGCACCGAGTGGAAGGGCCGGTTGGGAACAGCAAGTTTGTATGCTAAAGTACTTATGAATGACTCATTTATATAGCTGGGTAATAGGTGGAGCTATTTACGATAAGTGCCTCGATCAAGGCTACTACAGCAGGAGGTGGGCTTTGAACCCAGTTTCTTCAACTGGGAGTTGACAGCTGTAGAAACTACGGTACCCACTAGGTTTAGGGTTTACGTTTTCGGGAACTGTATAACTATCTACAGTATATTCTTCCTGTTCTGTAAAGTTGCCTGAATGTGAATGTAGATCAGGAGGAGCAGAGTGCCGAAAAGCTCTGCGCCGCTCTCCTCTACGAAGGGTTGCTCGAGCTGATAGGTCGGAACATTGTTTTGTCTCTTGCCGCCACCGCTGCTGTTGTGATTAATGCCCTCTGGTTTACACCACATACGCATTGTTTTATGGAGGTGGGGGGGGCAGGCAAATGCTCAACAAAGTCATACATCAGTGTCTGGTTAATGGGCGTTGGTGTGAAACTACTGTAGCTGACCGCAACCAGCAGGGTCACAGACAAATCAGCTTTTCTGGAAACCAGGTCCTAGTGCTTGGCTTCATGTCTCCAAGGTGTTGTTTTTGCCATCGCTATGGAAAATACTGTAGTTATGCTTGTAAAATTTTTTTTTATCCACCTGCAGAAACAATGTATGTAAGCAGTAATTTGGTAGTTTACATTTATTCATTTATCTGACACTTTTCTCCAAAATGACTTGCAGTGTTAATGTACTTAGTTATTTACCCATTTATACAGTCAGGTAATTTTACTGGAGCAGGCTCAGTACCTTGCTCAAGGGTTCTACAACCAGAGGTGAGATATGGACCCAAAAGTCACAGGTTCAAAGGCAGCAGCGCAAACCAGTACCATTAGTTTGATGAAAAGTTAGAATTGTATTCAAAGTTGCAAGTAAATCTTCCGTCTCTTACGTGTATGTAAATGCAGGAGTAAGTTACTCAGCCTACAGTGGCACCGAGTTCCACCCTGTGTTAGTGAAAGAAGGAACGAAGGACGTGTGCTTTACTGTTAGGTGGTGTGGCTCAGCTGGAATACAAATTGTAAACAGCACTCAGATCAGTAGTGAATGGGAGCGAAGAATAAGAGTACAACACCGATCTATGTCCATGCTTTCTTTCATGTGTTACTTTCATGCACTAACAAGTATTAATGTTCAGCCAATGGTGGAACAGTCAACGGGGATGTGACATTGCAGAGGCGAGCGCAGCTCGGCGTAGCGCTCCGACGGCTGTGTGTTTTAATGATTATTTCACAGCGCTGTGCTTTCCTTCTTTCGCTCCCATGGCAAGGAGATCTTCAGTGAATTCCAAATGAGCAGAATCAATTATTTACAGCTTGACACAAACTGTGTTGTGAGCTGGGCTGCCGGTGCTGGAGGAGGACGCGCCGCCTGGTCCGCTGAGCCAAATGGAGAGCGCTCTGCTGACAGGGGGAGACGGCCCGAGGGGGTACGGTACTGAGCATCCGTAACTGAGCAGAGTCCTGGCAGAATGGATCGTGGTCATATGCAAGAGGCATGCAAACGTGCACACAGGTGTGCTTACGCGTACCTGGATACGAAAGCACGCACACGTTAATGCCCGTATCCATCCAACATCAATTACTGCAGCGGTCCGTGCTGTCGATCCCAGAAGAATAAGGTGTGAAGCAGGGTACGCCGTGGATGGGACGTCAGTCCACTGCAGGGCAATCGCACATCCACACACTAAGGGCGATTTAAAGTATTTATAAATAATCACCCCTTCACCTGAGGCACGTGTCTTTGGACTGTGGAAAGAGCACCAGAGAAAACCCACACGAAAAATGTGCAAATATTGCACAGACTGGACTGAATCCAACCCTATATTCAGTTCCAAACATCGAGAGCTGTAAATCGGTCATGCCATCTGAACACACAGTAATCATGCATAAATACACACATATTCATTGACACATATGCAAACATGTATGCACAAATGTACATGTACAATGATTTCCGAGATACACCTATTGGAATATCTGAATTTACAGCAAGTTTCATTTAATAACCTCACTTGGTCTTACGAGTCTGCTTCACATTTACGAGGACTGAATGAAAACTTTGCACCTCTGGACAGCTGAGCAGCACAAGACATGTACATTTCTTTATTTAGCAGGCACCGTTATCGAGGGTGAATTACAGCGTTGGATACACTGCAGTAAACTGCCTACAATCATTCACCCATGTACACAGTTTATGTAGTGACAGTGTTAGACACGCTTTTTGGCTTTGCGTGTGGTGTCAGCAGAGCAATGTAACACACACTCGTTCACACTATGGACAATCGGGAGTCATCAATTCACCTGGAACTAGACTTGGGGCAACCAACGAAAGCCACAATTTGTAAAGTGAACAGTATATAATGACGATGAAAGAGCTCAAGTAGAGCAGGTGAATAGCTGTGTTAGAGTAATGAAGGGAATCTACATTTTTATGGCAACTAACGTTAACTAGTGATGTAATTGTGTCCATTTTAATGGAATTTGGTGGGACTTCTTTGAGTTACGAGAATGCGGGATGGCGTTACCTTTGTAAAGAGGGGGTTACACACTGCATGCATAGGCATGAGCACATGTGACTGAGCTCAAAGTCTTTTTGCAACGTCTGTGTTTGTCTTGGGTTTACATGTGCTGTACTTCCAGGCTGCCCTTTTCTGCAGCTGACAGTGACGCAGCATTATAACTCCCTGGCTGGAGCTCGGGATCATTACGTAAAGGTCACAGCTGCGTAGTCGCCGTAAACAAAGGGTCACAATCTCAGTTGTGACCGAGTAGCCCTAATATCTTCCAGCTGCTTGCATTTGTTTCTGCTTCAGCTGGTGCAGCGAACTGTGGAGAGTCTGCGTCACGTAAAAGAGAGATGAGAGAGAGAGAAAGTCCTCCCAGTCTGTCCTTCCTGCCAGTATGGCCCAGGTCTATGTACAGTACCTGTGGCCGTAGTGCCCTAGAGAGGATGAACATTAGCGATGTGCCATGTAAGAGTGCAGCTCCAACAGTGATCAAAAAAACAAAAGAATGAGAAAGAGGTAACAGAGGCACTAAGGATGCAGCAGAGACTTGGCATCAAGGATGTCCTTCCCTCAGCTCTGATAGTATGGCTGACTGAAAACAAGCCCTTAGCAGTGCAGACTGATTTCTTTTTTTTTAATTAATTAATTTTATTTATTTATTTTCAAGAAAGAAGTCAAATTATGTCTTCGGAGAATTTCACTTCCAGGAATTCATAATTCTACGAATTCCAGTCTTTATAATCCAGCGTGAGCATAACTCTCAATGGTTCTTGTAAAGCATAAGACTCAAGTCACTGATTCAGGTTCTGTTCTGCAGTAAATATTACTTTTTACAGTTTTCAGTTATTACAGTTCTGAAGTTATTGCACTTTGAAGGTTCCCGAAAATGCTTCAAAATGAAAAATTTACAAGTGTTTAACTTTGGGGTACAGATACAGTAAATACTTGGAACTTTAGCCTGGTAATTGTGATTTCACAGGGAGAACCACACACACACACACACACACACACACACACTTTCGGAACCGCTTATCCCCTGCGGGGTCGTGGGGAACCGGAACCTACCCAGCAACACAGGGCGTAAGGCCGGAGGGGGAGGGGACACACCCAGGACGGGACGCCAGTCCGTCACAAGGCACCCCCAGCGGGACTTGAACTCCAGACCCACTGGAGAGCAGGACCTGGTCCAACCCACTGCGCCACCGCGCCAGGGAGAACCAAATGATTAATTTTTAGTTAAAGGTTTTGTGCCCTACATATTTCAGGATGGTTCTGGAGTCTAGTTATATTGTAACGACCTGTGTTACCATGAGTCTGGGTGGGAAAACAAGTCTATTGTACATAGTTGAATTATGGGAAAATTGTAAATGAAGTGCTCAACCACTGGGCGGACTTACGGGGAAAATAGCAAGAAGAGAAAGAAAGCCTGGGAGGTGCTAAGCAGGCTGTGAAGGCTGGCTTGGGGCGTAGGTCCTTGAGGAAAAGGGGTCCTCGGACCGAGAGCATTATTTCTCTGTGTGCCGGTGGTCTAATAAAATATTCGCAATGAACGTTGCCTGCGTGTTCTCCTTTGGCCCATCCAAACCCATGGCGCTGCACTCAACAATATTCAGGCTATTTGTTCTCCAGGTCCTTCCAGTATAATGGTAGTTGGCAAAGCTCCCTGAACTGAAACTGATTTCTTCCTTCACATTAAAGGTCTATAACAGGGCGATGAGCTGCAATATTTTCCGAGTTCCGGCTGAAAACATGGGACTAGTTCTGAACGAAAGGGACAGGTGGGAAATGGGTTTGACCGTCGGGATAATGAGGGCTTTGGACATCTGTTTTGCCTGTGCACGTGCTCAGCTGGTTCAGAGACTCATTCTCCTCATTTGTGTTTAGAGATGAGTCAGAAAACCAGTTAAATCCGGCACCAGTGTGTATGGCTGGTGCAAAGACCAGCAGGACTGTAAATTTAGAATCTAGAATTTTCTTACCATTACCATTTCTTGTCCTGATCTTGGAACTCTTTGGTTCAAAGCCATTTGAGCTGAAGAGAACTGTCTCTCACTGTGAGTCAACACATGGTAATTTCACACAATTACCTCTTTTGACCGCTTGCCATACAGACACATGCATTTTAAATCTTTAAAACTTATACGCAAAATGTATTATGATGATGATTTAGAGCGACACAGAGCACATTCAGATCACGCATGTGACTTGACTAAAAGGCAATCAATATGTATGAGGAAAAACATCATTTAACAATTAAGCATGAAGATGGACACTATGCACCCACCAGTATACCCAGTCATTACCAAGCAAGCATGGATGTTTCCACGAGTACTTGTTTTACTGTTAGTCTTTTTAGAAGAAAGAGTACAGAATTTTCCAATGTCCTCACTTTGTTGAGGCATCACCTTAGTTATGCATGATCGCAATGGCAATTAGATGCCCTAAAATTCACAAATCTGTCACATATTCTGTGTAGTCTGGCACAGGAAGGCTCATCGTCTCCAGCGAATGTCTCCGGGTTGCTGGGGAGAAAGAAACGACGAGCAGTTTGTTGGTGCCCCACAGTGAGAAGCGCACAATTATGTCTCTCGGACTCCTTTAGATGCAAAACCTGCTTCGCCTTTCATTTGGGCCATTCGTTGTGATGAGAGCTGAAGGTGCCACAGCATCGTTGGTATGGCGAACTATGTAATTGATGGATTAGCTATTTGAAGCCTCGCTCTTTTTTGTCTGTAATTATGACACAACTTGGCATTTTGAATACACAGAAATGCAAATTCCAGTAGCACAGAGCCTGTCAGTTGAAATTAAATTTCACATCAGCTGGGTTTACAAACCACGTTCTTTGAACCAAACACATTTCAGCAATGCACTGTCAGGCTACAAAGGGGTGATGCCGCGTCCTCGTGAAATACTTAATTCTTAGTGTTTTGGGTAGAATGAATGGAAATGTCACGGAAGTGTATTTAAAGGCATGTCCGCCCTTTCTGTTTCAGGATGTCGCTGGTCCTGACAGCAGCTACCAAAGATGTCACATCTTGTTGAATCTACATGAAAGTGACATGTTTCACCAGAACTTTCCAAAGCCTATTGAACATGCTTTCTCTTGGGAGGCTCTGCTTGTACAGAGGTTTCCTGTAACGTACATGTGAAATGTGGTGATTCCAGCAAGCTGGCGTCTCTATGGGTTCGGTGATGTTCCGTTTGGTGGGTGATGTTGACAGCCTGAGCTCTGCGTGGCTCTTTGGAGTCAACACGGTCTCCCTTCAGTCATGAGTCCCCTCTGTAGCCTTTTTCAATGTTTGCTCTCCACGTTCTAGCTTCAGATCGAGTTTCACATCATATCTGCTTTTGGCCATGGGGGGTGAGAAGTTTATTCATAGTCATAATTAAGCCTTTTCAGAAAAAGATCATGATAGGAATGAATTGTAGTGCATTAACATATTTATTTTAGTAATAATTCTTTATGACCGGAGGATTAAAGTGTGTTGTGTGTTCGTGGGGCGGGGGTGGGGGGGTGCTGGTGTAAGGTGGGTGGAATAATGCACTTATGTCCAACAAAGAGGAGCTTTTAATAAACTTTTTGAGCACGGGGAATAATTTCTGAGCTGGGCTCGTTCAATAACAAGACGACAATTTAGAACCTAAGTCATTATTTATTTCCTTTAATTATTCTTTGTTTATACAGTTAATGACAATGGTTCTCTAGGAGGCACACACAGAAGCCTTTCAAAAAGTGTTTTATTTTTTTTTTTTTTGTCTGCTGTATACTTTAAACATGCACTAATCAGCCACAACATTAAAACCACTGATGGGTGAAGTGAATTACATTGATTCTCATTACAATGTCACCTGGCATAAGGTGGGATATATTAGGCAGCAAGCGAACAGTCAGTTCTTGAATTTCATGTATTGGAAGCAGGAAAAATGGGCAAGTGTAAGGATCTGAGCAACTTTGACAAGGGCCAAGTTGCGATGGCTAGACGACTGGGTCAGAGCATCTCCAAAACGACAGGTCTTGTGGGGTGTTCCCAGTATGCAGTGGTTAGTACCAACCAAAAGTGGTCCAAGGAAGGACAACCGGTGAACTGGCGAGAGGGTCATGAGCATACAAGGCCCATTGATGCACGTGAGGAGCGAAGGCTGGCCTGTCTGGTCTGGTCCCACAAAAGAGCTACTGTAGCACAAATTTCTGAAAACCTTAATGCTGGCCACGATAGAAACGTCTCAGAACACACAGTGCATCAAAGCCTGCTGCGTATGGGGCGGCGTAGCTGCAGACCGAAAAGAGTGTCCATACACTATAGGAAGAAGGCAAGCCGACAGAGGCAGTGTGATGCTCTGGGCAATGTTCTGCTGGGAAACCTTGGGTCCTGGCATTCGTATGGATCTTACTTTGACACGTACCACCTACCTAAAGATTGTTGCAGACCATGTACACCGCTTCGTGGCAACTCTACTCCCCGATGGCAGTGGCCCTGCCACACTGCAAAAATTGTTCAGGAATAGTTTGAGGAACATGGCAAAGAGTTCAAGATGTTCACTTGGCCTCCAGACTCCCCAGATTTGAATGTGATCGAGCATCTGTGGAATGTGCTGGAAAAACAAGTCCGATCCATGGAAGCCCCACTTTGCAATTTACAAGACTTAAAGGAACTGCTGCTGCTAACGTCTTGGGTGCCAGATACCACAGGACACCTTCAGAGGTCTTGTGGAGTCCATGCCTCGAGTGGTCTGGGCTGTTTTGGCGGCACAAGGGGGGACCTACACAGTAATAGGCTGGTGATTTTAATGTTGTGGCTGATTGGTGTATTTTCATAATAATGAATACAATATTGTTTTTTATACAAATTCTGAAAGTATTAAATAATGAAAACAAAGATATGCACCTTATATTGCCATGCACCCGTGTATATTAACATGTATATGACATTTCGACTGCATATTTCATATTTGACATTTACCAAAGTTTATAAGGCATAGTCGGGTCTTGGTTTCTGTTTGCTGTCCATGGTATGCTGAAGGTCAGGTTGTACTCCATGCTCAGTGTTCTGTGCTTTAAATTGGTAAATTCAGACTTCAGAGTTCTTTATTTATTCCAATGTTATTACTCATAGCAGAGCAACTACAAGATAATAGGCAACAATGTAGTGACTACATCCATCAGTCGAAGGGAGCGCTGTGCAGTCGGAAGTCAACTCAGAAAGAAGAACTAAGAACTTGAACTGCTGCACATCTGGTGATTCTTAAGTGACAGCACAGGATAATAATGCAATTCTGCGAAGCCCACCACTCACATGCCTGTCTGGACCCTTCGTTTGAATGGATCCACTGTTAGAAGGACATTCCAGTACATTGAAGACCATACCAAACAGCAACTTTTTTTGGAGAAGGATTTTTAGGGAAAGATATCTAGTATTTTACAAAATAATGCAAGTACTATGGTAGTTAATCTTATCAAATTAAAGACAAAATCCAACAAGTTCCTGCAGCTCCCATGGCAGAAGCTGAAGTGAAATCTTCCCTTGTTGTTTTAGCTAGTTTTTAGGTTATTTTCCATGCGTTTTGTGACCAGAACTCACCTCGCATCCTATTGCATCTGAAACGGACTGCGTGTGCAGGGTGACTCATGGAGTAGCTCATCATACGCTCCTCAGAAAGTTGGGTCGATGGCACTTGCTGCTGTATTCTGTTTTGAATGCACTTCTTGCGTAATGGAACTCAATAGGGCATACCCAAATGCATTTTACCCTGGTTCAAGCACCTTTTCTGCTCTTAAGAGGAACAAAAGTGGCAGTGGGACACGGCACAGATTGGGTTAGGATGGAGCTAGTGAAGGGTGGGGGTTTGAATATCTGCTCCCTGTCTGCAGCACTGTAGGGAGGTTTTGGAAACTGTCACCTCAGAAGGTTTTTGGACCGGAAGGCTTTCTTTGTCCTGCATGAAGGAAGACTGATGGAGTGCCTCTATGCCTTTCAATTCAAAGTTGTCCTGCTTTGTTTGTTCTCACCTCTCAGATCGCATGGACTATGTTGGATACGGTCCTGCAAGTGAGTTAGGGGAAATATGAATTAAAGAGCCCAAAATTCTTTATCCCTTCCAAATTCCTGTAATTTCCAATAGTCTCTTTCTCATCACATAGGTTGACTGGAGGGGGGGAATGAATTACTTTCTTAATCCGGTTCCCTACTACCATATTCCATGTGCTTAATAAAAAAAAAAAAAAATTGGGCTGAAGCCTGGCAATATATTGTCCATTTGACTCCCCTGAATCCTCTGGCGTGTGCTCACATGTGTCCATTCTTTTTCTTCTATCTTTTTTGTAAAGTGTATAACAAGGCAGCCTTTCACTGTAAAACTGTTAACTCCCTTGGTGACGATTGGACATTTTTTGTCAATTTGGTGATCTCTGCCCTCATCTCTCCTGGCAGATTGGCTCAGTTCCAGAAAGAGATGGATGGCGGAGGTCTGTATCTTCAGCCTGAAGAGTTTTATCAATAGGAAAATGGAAATGAAGCCATTTGAGCTCCTTGCCCCAGCCTTTCCACTGAATAAATTGATAACCTCTGGTCCATATACTGTATACTACTGTATGGACCAAACACAGTGGTGTTGCAGGTGGTAAAAGTGATAACCAGCCACTGTTTGACAGATGGTCTCTTCCAGCTGTGAACACCCCCAATGAAATTATTAACTCCACAGCTTCATTCACAGTGTCTCATTTTACTGCTGGCTTGGAAGAGACGGCTTTAATTGGTAAATAACACCCTGCAGGGATATGCTCGCTCACACACACACACACACACACACACACACACACACACACACTTATTCAGCATTACAAATTTCACCGCTTCGCAATAAGGTTATTTTCCACACAAACTGCCAGTTGTGGGAATTTATTTAATGAGGTTTGCCAATTGAGCTTAAAACGACTGCTTCCTTTAATTGATCCATACAAAGCAGGTTATTACTTAAATGGAACAAGGGGTGGAAAATGCTTGCAAACATGGTCAGAGCACAGTGACATCTGCAAAGTTTTGAGCTCCAAAATTAAATCAGTATAAACTGCTTTGTTTAGTGATATAATGTATTGTTTTGGTTTTACAAAATTGAGAACTATATTCCTGCCCACATTTTTTCCTTCCAAAAGCTAACAAATGCTGAAGTGTGCAAGAGAAAAAAATATATAATAAGTCGATTATGGCCTTTGAGTTGTTTGAACTTAGGTTTTTATCCGAAGATATGGTTGTCATAGTGAGAGCCTTCCAAGACTAGCATCCGTTTAAGGTCAAAGATCTAATGGTCCCCAGATCCCACCCTTCACTTGTGTCTTCTGGTCTCCAATGGAATTTGTATTTTCTTTTTTTCCTCTCCTCTCTGGCCTGAAGCGATAGCCAGCCTGTTGGGTAGGGGGTCAATGGCGATGATGCAACTGAGGCTCATTTCCCCCTTTCATGAAAGCAAATTGATGCTGATCAGCTTGCAAGATGAACATGCAGAAAATTTTCGCCAAACGAGCCATGGAGGAGATGGAAAGGGAAGATAATTTGAAAACCCTCCCTAACGAGTCTGAGAATTGCCTGTCAGACTTTAATGGCTCCTCCAAGTGGCGTTCTGTGACCTGTGCGCCTAACACCTCTACGATCCAATAGGTGCTCTGTGACTGGAGTAAACAAATGTCTCCACTGACAATTAAACTTGCACGACTAATGGCTTCATTCAGCCACGTTGACTATTAAACTCCTGCTTAAACATCTCCTATAACGTGGAGCGGGGAAAGAATGTTCTCAGTAGAGGCAATGATTGCTCATTAGAACAAGGCATTATTACCGTGGAGAAGATTAATGGCACCTCCCTCCCCCCCCCGCCGACCTCCATGTCTCGTCTGTAGAAGGAAATCACGTCTTTTTTTGCGCCTCCTGTTGCCATGATGCGAGCTTGATACGTCCTTGCACTGTAACAAGCTTCAGGTGCCATCGCGTGTCTTTTTAGCCGAGGAGACGTGTGGGTCAGGCCTGTGCCTTATCCCTTGTGAAGCCCGGCAGAGGCTGGGACTGCAGCATCGCCGCAGGCTCTCCCAGGCAAAGGCAAACCGCAGAAATGGGACTCACACACACTCCGCTCTGCTGTTGTGACACTTGGCTGAGGCGCCTCTTGTCTCTCTTGTCAAAACACTGCTCGTTTCGATAAACCTTAACAAAAGAGCGTATTTCATGAGCCTAAATAGACATGGGAGGAACGTGGATCTCTGCTGGGATGATAAAACCTTGCCTCCGTCTAGTGAAACCCTTCAGGGTCTGCTTCATTATTTGAGTCGCACCAGTCACTGTGTCCGTATTGTAATTGCTTTCTTTCATTTTTCCTAACTTGAACGTGATTCTCTCCACATCCTTCAGAATGACTCATTAAAGTCACGCCTTTGTGCCTTTTGTCTTGCGTTATTTTACCACACGGCTCTGGACCGATAGCAACCCATGAAATTACCCTTGTGCGCGCTCATGTAAGTCTGTGCATTCGGCAAGTTTATTTATTTATTTTTTTGGTGCCTGGGAAACCACTTGATTAACAGCGATCCTTGTTAAAAGCTTTATCTGCCTACACTAAACTCCCTTCTGACCTGAAACCTGCTCTGTTTAATCAGGCTTTTAAAAGAGCATGCGAGAATGTGTCTACCACTGGTGTAGGACACATGGCTTTGATGGACCCTCCGGGGGTCCTCTTCCGGAGGTTATGCAGGAGGCGTTGAGACGCTAGCTGGCCAACATTGTGTATCTATCCCACTGTTCTCCACACACTTTACCTAATATTTCTGCTCTCTGCTCCCCAGTGAACAGCATTCGGAATATGAGGGAGCCAGACATCCAAGTCGTTGCCACACATTGGGGATGGTTGGAGCTGGATCATATAGCAGCGCCTCTGCCATCAACATAACTCATGGATGTTTTATGCTTAAATCCTGAATAAATGCATGATGAATTGCTGCTGGCTTGAAGTACCTGGTAAAAGTTTATTTGATTGTGCTTTTATGTTTTGGCAGAGCTTTCTTCTTCATACAAGCCTTGTCTTCTTCTCCTGGACTCATATTCCCTCATTTCCTCTGTGTGTTATGTTTCTGTGCTCTGCTACTTTTCTTGTAAAGAAAATGCTTCAAAGGAAATATTTGATAGGGAACTTTGTTTTATGCTGTCAAAACAGTACGATGCCAACTAAACAAGGATGGCTGGAGTTATGTATTTTAAAGCTCCCCACCCGTGGTTACTAATCCTGATGGGGGCTGCTTGGAGAGACAGTTGATTTTAAGTTGCGTGCAGCAAGTTCATTGCTAATAGAGGGACATGTGCCCTTTTCAATGTACTGCTTAAATGTAGCTCGCTGAAGGAGAATCTGGCACATTCTAAAGAACTTTCTAATTAGGGCTTAATTACTTCATTAGAGTAATTAAGAGCAAAAATTCAGCACAACATATGGCTCTCGGGGACCAGGGGCGACTGTCCCTGAGCTACAAAGTGTTTCCTGTGGTTATTTAAGACATCCAACACATCACATAGACTAAAATCTGACTGAGACACATTTTCGGTCTTTCTTCAGTGTCGCAGTTGTTCAGCCGTTCCTCACGTGTCCTCTGCTTTTTTTCTGTTCCTCAGAAATGCATGAAATTCAACACGGAGGCCCCCATCTGGACCTGCAAGCAGCGCATCCTATGTACTCTGAATCAGAGCCTGAAGGACGTGCTCAACTACGGGCTCTTCCAGCCGGCATACAACGGGAGAGCCGGGAAGTTCCTGGACGAGGAAAGGCTGTTGAGGGAGTACCCTCTCCCATCCATCTCTCCTGTGCCATACCTGGAGGTAAGACCACCCTTCTCTTGGAACAGGGGGCTCGTCCTTTCGGAATGAGCGTACTGAAAACGGCCATTATGGATCTAAGATGAATATATGGTAGGATGGTGATTTTGGGTTTTTAGGAAGCACCACTTTCAATTAGACTGCATGGCATTTGATGAAATGCATGGGGTGCCCTTGAATGGATAACTATACTAAAAAGGGGAAATCTATCTGAAAAAGAAAAAATTGGCTGAGATCCGACAGTGTGCTGGTTGAAATTTGGCAAAGGAGGAAGAGTCCTTCAACTTTTGCATGTTGCACATTGCTTCTCATTGTACCTCTAGGGGTGAGGAATGAGATTCTGCAATGGCACTCCTACAGAGTGGGGGGAGGGTGGGCATGCACACTGTCCTACAGTTTTGTTGTCATTTTTTGGGGAAAGAAATTCACAAGGATAACAAAGCTTTACACATAGTCATTAAAGGATGCCGCAATGAGTTAAAGTGCATATTTTTAGAAAAAAAGTTCACAAACGTTTCCTTTCATCAGCGTTCATACATCTTTGACTTTCATGGGAGTAATAAATTCTTTACTTCTCACAATGATAACGAAGGAAATGTGTGTGAGTTGGTGTGAAAGTGAGACAGAGAATTTATAGCAAGTCTGCGCCCATATCATTCTGTCCCTGAGCACCAGTCACCCTGTGTACTGTATGAAAACTTGATAAATTTATTTGTCACCTGTTCCCACCCTTCTCAGAAGGGGATAGAATTATAGATTCTATTCCAATAGTCATCTGTGTCATTCGCCTTTGAAAAGAATTGCCAATTATCTTTTCCCTCTTGCACCTGGCTAATTTCGAAAAGCTCATTATTTTCTCTACCTGATTTATTGCAGACTTCATAATGCCAGCCCTAGAGAATATGGTGTGCTAGTCACACTGTGTGACCAGTACCACGTTCGAGTACTTTAATGAAACAAACTGTTTCAATTCGCTCTCTGCACTGGGACTTTGACTTATCACACGCAACTGTACTGAAATATACACACTCAAAGAGGCCCAGCAATAATGTCCTCAAGCAGTGGGTAGTGCAGTAGAGTTGGAGTTGTCTGTACAAGGTGTGTTGCTTTTCACCCTGCCTCGCTTCTTCGTTGCTCTGCTCAATGTGATTTTGTGTGATCTCAGTGTGATTTACTGTGTAAAACCTGCAGGGCCGTACTCTCGTGTCGGACCCCATCACAACATGCGTGTGCTCATCCACCTATAGATCCGATCGCTTTGCTGAACAGGCTCCTGTGCACTTGAACTTGCTCAAATCCACGCTCACTATTTCCAAGCTCTTCCGCTCTTGGTTTAACTGTCTGATTTTGAAATAAACGAAAGTCATTCCCAGAATCCAGGGACAGCTATGGCTCTGTGCAATGTTGTATGACTACATCATGCTTCTCAGTTAGCTTCGGAAACAGTTCTTGAGAATGGCCATGAATTGTGCTCTAAGTTGGCATCCTTTTCCTTTTTTCACAGTTCCGATATAAAAGACGCGTGTACGCACAGACCCACCTGGATGACAAGCAACTAGCTAAGCTCCACACTAAGGTAGGAAAATGGTCATTGTAAAACCTTTGACATGCTCATGCTTTGTCCTTGAGCTTGAAGTGGAGCCGTGGATGAGGGATCTTGGTGGACAAGTGAGGTTAGAATGTCACAAGGCAGCAGCACGTTGTTGCCAAGTTGCCATCGAGATGTCCATCACGGGGCTCTCAGCATGATGGGCTCCGGTCTCCTGTTATTCCACATGACAGAATTAGTCACATCTAACTTGTCACTCAGAGCTCCATGGACCTTTGTCTGTCTCCCTTCTCCCAACACATCCATCTCTTCCTATTGCTCTTCTCTCAGGGATTTCTAATGCTTCTGTCCATAACACAGCAGTTCCGCTTCAACGGGTTTGCTTATTCCATCTAGCACTTGTTTTCTGCAGAAGGAAAGAAACTGCCAGAGTTTGTCTGTGTTAAAGAGATCTGGACTCTGGTAGCGATTGTGCTTTACCGGAACTCTAGCCATACTGATGAATATTTATGAGCAGTGAGGCCTTATCAATTGTGAGTGATTGCATGCAAAGTTTGTTGGCATCATCGATTGATTATAAGAGTCAAAAAAGTAATGCCCTTTGTGAATATGCAGGTGCTGGCATATCCTAACATATCTAGATAAGCTCAGTAATTAGAAGTCATGCCTGTTAATACCATGCATGCAAATTCAGTATGTGACCAGTATTTAGTGATGGGAAATGCAGCACTCTTTCAGTCAGTTTAGAGCGGACACTTTAGAGATCTCACTTTCCCTTTGACATGTTCTAAAATTCAAGATTTGCGAGACAATGATATTTGAGAAATTAGTCTGAAGCACAGTTAAAATTATGTTCATTTCAAAAAATGTTCTAAAAGACATTATTGACAAGGTCTTAATGAAAGTGTCCATCATTTTGAAACATGGAGAGGATATCAATAAACAATAAATCACACGATTATAGGGAAAATGCTGCACTTTCTGCATGTTAATCCACTTTGACTGCTGCCTTCTCTTGGAGATGCTGGCTGAAGTGTGTTGAAGGACAGGTCCTTGTTCCTGGTATTCTGTAATTCCTGCTCTTCATGGATGGACGTGTGGATTCCTTACAGAGTTATGGCAGTGAGGACATGAAGACCAAACTTTATTTGATGCAGGGTGTCTGGCAGTATCTGCTTACAGCGGTGTGTTTTGCACTGTGCCTTGGTTGCAATCACAGAAGGTCTTGCCGTGACTAGTTTCCATGGATGGACATGCTGGTCATGGCGAGTGAATGAATGTAATGTCCCTGGGAAGACACAGCGAACATTTTAGTAACCTAGTGTGGTGTCTATCCCTTATTAACATAATCTATCAGCAGTGTGTAAAATAGCACATATGCACAATGCCATAGCTATAGAATATGACTAACTGGTACTTTTCTCAACTGACTACTTGGCGCAAGGCTCTTTTGAAGCCGTTGAGACTGTGGTTCAGTTTCTCACTGAATTTGACACCACATTTAGAGCTATGCACAACATGTCATTTGTAATTCTGGTTGAGCTGGATGGGGTAGACAGCGCCAGCGTGTGTTGACCACTCTTAATTCGAATTGGTCTCTGCAAGTAACTGAGGACAAGGACACTGTATGGTGTCTGTGGGGAAGAGTAACCCTGGTAAAGCAACTATTTTACCTTGTATGTTCTCCAGCGACTCCTGCAGGACACTGAACCAGGAGGGGTTATACATGAGGAAATCATCTGCGCTGATTTGTTTTACATTTACATGTATTCATTTAGGAGATGCTTTTCTCCAAAGCAGCATCCATCTCATAGAAAATACATGTTCATTACATTAGCAGAAAGAGACGCTTAGATGCAGATGTGTGATTTTTAAGTGCAGTTTTCTTTCCACCATATGAACCAATGTTCATCACACGAGTAGCTATATAAAACTATCAGAATATCGACAAGTCCAAATAATTTTTTAAAATTTTATTTAAAGATACGTATAAATATGTATGTTACAGTACAGCATTGGCTGCATAAAGGATCGATCCGGCATGATCTTAATCTTGTTTTTAGGAAAAGCACCATATTTAACCGAGCAGCATCTGAAACTGCACAACTGCATCTGACACAAATTATACAAATTATAAATCTGGATGTCAGTTAATTCGATACTCACAAAACTGTTCTTAAAATTACACGGTTGGTATCTCTTCAGACATGTGGATGAAATACCATCAGCACGACAAGGTAGGCAACGTTTTTACTTTTCACAAGGTTTTTACTCTGAAAAGCAATGGTCTCGTTAGCCATCGTAGAACATTAGTCATCATTATTCCCTGTCTCGGCAACCAAGTTCCTGGTGTTTTTGTGGTTCAGAACAGGTGTGCCATCTCTTTATAAACTGTAATGATGAGCTTCCTTTAGTTGGTAACAACACAATTCGTCCTGCACCTGCTCTCCCACTTTTAATACAAAAGCATGTAGAGAAACGTGTGACATAATGCGCCACCAGTATTGTGCTATTTGGCCATTTTGAGCTGCTGCTTGCAGTATTTCTCTGCTTCTACTGGTCTCTCAGAGGTGTGGCTTCATTAGAAGGGAAACGGAACATATGTTAAAAGCATCACTCAGTCAAATTCTGTCCCTATAATAAACATTAACGTTGAGCCATAGAGCCTCTTATTTCCCGAGCGGTCCGAAAGGTGGGGACGATGATGATCAGAAGCCTACCCCCCCCCCCCCCCCCCACTCCGATTGGGGCCATGTCCTGGTAATTTCACCCTGCTCATCTCACCGTGCAAAGTTAATGAACAACGAGTGGAAATGGCGAATGGGCTGTTTCTGCCTTTATCTGCAGCGCACCAATAACCCATGGCAATAAGTTATGAATCAATGGAATTTACACTCTAATGATTATTGTTTCACGGCTTAATGGAGATGGCGGTGCGCGCTTCTCTTCTGTGGAGTTGAGTGGAATGGAGTGTGAAGAGTGCCAAGACAACAGCACCGCACATTGCGAAACGCGTCGCCGCACTCCGAGCCCAGGTGACCTTTTTGGGTGCAGTCACTGCACGGGGCACGAGTGTAAATGTTGGGCTCGAATCCTTCAGACCTGTGTACCTGTCGCCGCCGCGCTAGCGAGCAGAGCTGGGAAACAGGCAAGAGTTTGTCCTTCAATCATGCTTTCCACGATGCAGCTGCCGGTGCCCGTGTGTGTGAGAGCCGGACGTGCGCTCGCATCCCGCAGCGCTTTACAGCATGTGCTCTCTGCCGTCATCCTGGGCCACGGGTTTTGTTTCCTTTGCAAGAGATTGCACACGAAGATGCTGTTGAGAGACGTGGGTACGTGTGCGCACATGCATATACAATGTGCAGGGAGTGCTCTAGCTGAATGCAGGCGAGAAGAATACTGAAACACTCAGGCTGTGCTCCTCGAGCAACAGAGAGTGAACGCCATGAAAAAGTGAGTATGCGAGCAGGGGGAGAGTGAGAGCGAGAGCGAGTGAGAGGATGGGGCGTGTGGAATTTGCTGTCGGAGCTGCATTCATGATGCCCCCGCCCTCGTGCCGCCCTTGCGCCCACACCACCCTCCCGCCATGGCTGTGCTGTGCTGTATTCTCCAGCTGTTCCCTGTCATTAGGTGGGGAATACCACCTGAGGCCAACCTCCCTCCTCTGTGCAGAGGCAGCTGAACCCAGCCCATTGGCTGAGTGACAGCCCCGCCCCCCTCCCCCATGAAGCGTCGGCCAGCTGAGCGGAATCCCTGTGCCGTCTCACTGTGGTGCACCAAGCGGTACATGGAATAGGCTGCCGCTGCTGCTATCCGTCTGCCCGCCCTGCCTTTGGAGCACCGGCAGACTCCAGCCCCCCCTTCCCAGCTACCAGGGTGCACTGGCACTCGCTCTCTAACTCTTCCTGTGCCGCGCTCTGTGTCTGAGTCCCGCAAAATCGTCCCGCTGTCTGACTCAACGGGGAAGGGAAGGGGGTGGCGGTCAGGAGCAGGGAACCCCCCGGATTGCTTCTCGCCCCGAGCCTGATGGTCCGACATGGGCTCCTCTCTGGGGAGGAGGGAATCCCTGGACAAGCGAGACAGGAAGGTGCTGAAGAAAAGGAGGTCCAGAATCAATAGTAAGGTATCCCACGCTTTCCATTCGCTTGCTCTCTCTGTGATTGAGGTTCTTTTCTGTAGAAGGGGAATCGCTGCTGCACGTTCTGCGGAGGGACCCCGCTGTGCTCGTGTGTTCAGGGACAATCGCTGCATTTCTCCAGGACACCATGGCAAGTAGTAGTAGCTTTACATCGTTTACGTTGGTCTAGGAAGGTGGTTTGTTGTACCTCTTCCTGGGACATGTTCACTCTGACAAGGCTGCTTACCAAAACTTTATACATATGTTTAACGTCAGTATTTACTGGGCAGCGGGTGGCGCAGTGGTTACAGGGGCTGCCTTGCTTCTGAAGAACGAAGACTCAAATCCCACCTCCTGCTGTGGAACCCTCGATGAAGGTATTTACCCTAAAATTGCCCCAGGATGTAAATCACTGTAAGTTGCTTTGGGAGAAAAGCATCAGTTAAAGTAACTGAATAAATGACTGAACTGATTCCTTTCAAAAAAGGTGTGGTTTGCGAGACACGTTGTTGCATGATTTTTTTTGAAAAATTTAACCTCTTTAGCTGCCTTAAGTCAGTTTGGAGCTGCTGAGTTAAGACTTGGTGCAGAACCCAATATCTTTGTGTGTGTGTGTGTCTGTTTCTGGGCTCTGTGGACTTAGTTCTGCTTGGCCGATGCCTTTCTGACTCATCGCTGACTTCTCTCCTCACTAGCGGGGAGCATAGTGTGACAGTGCACTTGTGTGTGTGCGCGATCCCAGTGTTATATCTGACGGTCATTAACGGTTGTGGCGGTGGTTTAGTCCACCATCCACATTCACTGTGATAAAGCAGTGTTTCATAAGCTTTTGAGGAATATTAATTTAAAAAAAAAAAAAGAAACGCTGCTGACAATGTGACCCTGGGCTCATCTGCATGTGACAGAACTCCAGTGTGAAGACAATAATAGGTTTAGGTCTTTTGCAATGCAGTCTGTCCCGATTGGGAATTAATTCCTATGTTTATTTCCCGCTGCGCCTCTGGTCTTAGAGCTGGAGCTCACAGAATGGTCCGGAAGGGTGATGTAGACGACACAAGAGACATCCCCATCTACGATGTAAAAATAATGACGATAATCAAACAATAAAGAATTGAGTAGCTTTTCTCTGAGGACCATGAACAGCTATTAGCAGGTGTAGCTCTAATAACAGCCTTTTCCACACTGCACTGTGTGTGACGGAAAGGCCTCCCTCATCAGCGGCCGCTCTGTGTACCGCTCATACTGAGAAACGTTGGCCGGTGTCAAATGCACACTGAACAGGGTTAGAAGTCGCAGTCCTCGGAGGATTTGGTCATTTGTGCAGGGTTTGAAGAGAAGCTCGGCTCTCCCGCCTCTTTGGTGCTATTGAATCGCATTAGCGGCCGATTGTGACGGCGCGACACCGGTCAGCGGAGATTAAGGCACACGGCCTATTAAAGTAGTTCTTTGGTGTGTTTCCAGCACCTGCTGCCAGTTCAGAGCACTGCTGACACGTGTAAGATTGGAGGGGTCACACGCATTACTCCCCCCGACTGTGTGGTGTTGCCCCGGTGCCGGGATTGCCCCGACTTTGCTCAGTCCCCACCTCCAGCGCACAACAGTCTCTGATTCAGCTCTTTCTCTCCACAGCCTCCAGCTGATGAAATTCCACATTCCAGTCATTCAATAGCCAGCAGCCCCCTGTTTGCACCCCCCTGCGAAAGCAGCGTCGGCCTCGTTGTGCCGCAGCCTTGAGCCACAGCACAATTCTACTCTCGCCGTCGTTGCCGACGTTTCTGCACTTTTTATCGGGTCTGTGGCGGTCAGTGGTTTCCCAGTGTTCCCAGCTGCGGAAACCGCTTCTCTTGTCGCTGTCCTCCACTTTCGCCCATTGGCAACGTAGTTAGACTGGGGAGCACAGGTGGCTTTCTCTTGGATTTGTATCTGCGTGCAGGGGGGATTGAGCAGTACGTGGAATGCAGCTGTGGGGCGAGAGCCGAACACACCGCACCGGGCGCAATACAGTGACACCCGCGCTTAAAGTCACAGCCTTCTCCTCCGAGTTCGCTCTCAATTCGTCACGGCCGAGCGCCCGGGCAACCCTTTCGGGAAGCCAACTTCTTACAGTGGTTAGGATCTTGACCTGTAGAAAAGGTCATCTGGCCTGATCGCGTAGGAGATGAAATATGAGACTCTGCTTTGCGACGGAGTAGCGGACAAGCATGGGAGCACCTGTGAACCTCCCCGCTGCTCTTCACACACAGATCATCATTCTGACACGGAGCCATTGTGTATTTTTGTGCATGTTGCTTGATGAGCCAAGGTGGGCAATACGTGACTGAGATGAACGGAGACCCTGCTGCGATTGTAGGAGCTGGCAGTCGATGTGCGAAATAGAAGCGAAGCCGCTGTTCCCTGGGCTAATAATTGTTGTAATGAAGACGGCACCGAGAGGCACTCGATTAACAGGATGAGCTACGAGGAGTAGCTCTGCCATTATGTGTTCCTGTGTGGGTGTACGCTGTTACGACCCCTAGGTGCGGGAGGCCGACCTCATCAGAAGCGACCTCGCCAGCCCGTCCAATGTGCGTTCCCGCCATGCCTCAGAGCGTCACGACCCATGCCAGAGGGCATGAACAAGCCACAGGTTGGGCCTGTGGGTCGCAGGTGGACGCGTGAACATTGGAAAACATCTTCAGTGCCGCACGGCAGCTGCCCTTGGTGACCCGGCTGTGAGCCATGTGGGAGCAAATGAGAACCGCTTCCTTCGTCGTCCTCCTTAATCCTGCGAGGTCTGCGTAAAATAACACAAAGCCCCTGCGAAGGCGGCGCTTCTGAGAGATAGCACTTCGTACGTTTTCTTTTTCTTCTCTGTCGCCGGAATTCAAGGTCTGAGCAGTCCAGTTGGAAGCGCAGTTTAGAGCTGGGTTTGATGCGCACCAGTGCAGTCTTGATGGATGTTCTGAAAGGCAAATATTTTACTGAAACACAGAATGAAGGGTTTTTTTTTCTTTTTTTTTTTTTTTTTAAAGCTTCACGTCTGTTGTCAGTTGGACACACAAAACACATTTATGCTTTCGGTACTACTTCAGTGGGTCACCATGGCAACAGGAATCATCTTTGGCTAATTTGTGGTCATGAAACAGAAGCAGGTTGTGGTTTTTATGCAAGCGTTAATCGATCCCTCACGTTAGATTCCCATCGAGCTCCGTGCGCCCCCCACCCGACTGTAGCCGAAAATGAACAGCTCACTGTACAGCAAGCATCGATCCGCCGACTTCTCATATCATTCTTTAAATTTGTATCTCATTTCCTCCTCATTTTCCCTGCTACAATCGCCTGAGGGAGCTGTGTTACACAACATGACTTTCCTTGCTTTTCAAGGCCCAGGGCTTCTTTTTGGTCATTTTGGTTTTTTTTTTTTTTTTTTTGGGTCATTTGCCAGCCTTAACATTATGCCTTGTTTTCCGGTGTGTCACATGTCAGATGTTCTCATGCTCTGAGGTCCCTACTCTGGCAAAGGTGTAAGAAATACACAGAAAACTGAATCCCTAGCATTCAAGGACAGCACTCGGCTTTCCGCGATGTGCCGGAGCTCAGTAGTCTGGCGGCTGTTTGAGTTGTACTAAATTTATTTTAATCGTAATAAGCATTCAGACTTCACTTCCCATGTGTTCAAGGCCACAGCGTCCTAGAAGAATTTAAACAATCCACATCTGAGCTAAAGGTTAATTGGTTTGTTCCATTGAATTCCTTTTTTATTGTATTTATTTATTTATTTATTTATTTTAATAGAAAGAAATTGTATTTATTTAAATATTAATGCGTTTTTAAAGTGAGGGGTGCGGTGGCGCAGTGGGTTGGACCGCAGTTCTGCTCTCCGGTGGGTCTGGGGTTCAAGTCCCGCTGGGGGTGCCTTGCGGCGGACTGGCGTCCCGTCCTGGGTGTGTCCCCTTCCCCCTCTGGCCTTACGCCCTGTGTTGCCGGGTAGGCTCCGGTTCCCCGTGACCCCGTAAGGGACAAGCGGTTCTGAAAATGTGTGTGTGTGTGTGTGTGTGTGCGTTTTTAAAGTTCCATACATTTTAACTCATTGTTTTCCGTACCAGCCAACGTACAACGGTCTTTCTAAATGCTGGGTTGTGATCAAACACCTGGATCCAATTTTTGCCCATAAAATATGCCATAAAATTCAGATGAAGGCCTTCCTATCGATTTTGTATGTTTCTTGGTAAACGCAAGGCTCGGGTGATATGCCAACATGCGTTGCTGTTGCCAGGTTCTGGAAGACAGTGGAGTTCACTCAAATGTGCCATTTTAAACACGAGAATATGAAAGGAGCCACGTGGAGAAAATGATTGTGCGTGTACAGTGAGAGCGTCGTTACTTCAGTGCACCCTTATTAATCTCCAAGGTCTTGTGGAAAGTTCAGGTGACTGTGCTGCTAGAACTTGCTCATGTGGAACGTGCGCTCATACTACGGCCAGAGAGCATTCTTTGCTCATTTAGGAAACCATTAACTTTCCGTCGGCACAAAAGGTCTTTTTCTTCTTCACATAACAGGCAAGTGATGGATTCTGTCCTCCCGTTTAAAAAATAATGGCGATTTTATGACGGTGCTATTTGCTCTTCCTTTCAGGATTCGCAGCAGTGAATTGGATCACATATCTTTGAGTTATTAATATTATCCTTAGTCCCCGTGTGGCTGATCTTTTTGTTTCACTCTACTTGTGTCCCCACACACCTAAATGGCGGAGCTGAACTTGATTGGATTAATGCCTGCTAATGTACAGAAAAAATGTGATTGATGGAAAGTGCTTCACCTGCTACCTGCAGGAAATGCACAATACCTACACATCCATCAGTTCTCAAAGTCAAACAAATTTTTGCTTCTTAAACCATCTTCAGTGCGTCTCTCACGCTCTTGTTAATGCAGGTTTCTTTCAAAGGAGCCCATTATCTCTTTCACTTTCTTCTCTACTTGACTAACTCTGGGCCTCATTTCGTTCACTTTTATGTCTGACAGAAACACTTAGCCGAAGGCCTGAGCAACTTCCAAAGGATACGGCTGTCCAAAATATGGAATGAAGGCTGTGGATAACATGAGCTTTATGGTTCTGAAATGCTGCCTCCCTTCGTACTTCCTGTTGTTTTTCCCTCCAGTGCTCGAAGAGGCGTCAGAGACTGCTGGAAGTCTTGATGTTTGAGCATTTCTTGCAATCCTGCTGTAATTGTAATCTGTGAACATTTGTCTTTCACTTCTGGCAGTGAGATCACACATCAGTGCTCTTTCACAAAGGCGTGTTGTTTGTGCCCTCGAATGAAATGCTTGAAGTTTGAAAACGCTTTCCGAGTACGAGTTGCTTCGGGGAAAAGAAATGAGTGTTACCGTGAACACGACAGGTTACATTTCACAGTTATTTCATTGCTAAACGTGTCCCTTCACTCTGACTGCTGTGCTCATATCTCCATTGCCTTTTGTACCACTACACTTAACTTTTTTTAACTAAAAAAAAATGAATAGTTGGTTCCTTTGTTCTATCTTAAAGGATAGAAACAGCTGCTGAGAAATTTGCAATTTTGCTCAAATATGAACAAGAAATGCAAGATTTGCAAAAATTGTAACATCTCAACTTTTCAGTCCAAGCCAAGTAAGTGACTAAGGACACAGGCCTGGAATTTGAAGGTTCAGTTCGGCTTCTGAAACTCACGCTGTTCTCAAGCGTAACCAGAACGTGATCCAGTGTCGTCCTGCTGAACTGGTGCACATGCAGTCCCATGTGTTGCTCTTGTTAGCCTTACAGCAGTAGGAATCATTTGTGCCTCCTTGTACCCTGTGAGGCACACAGTCATAAATTGGCAAAACCCGCTTAACTTTTGAACTTTTAATTATAGACACATTGCCAGGACTGTGTGCTTTTCACGTGAATGTATTTCTATGCACCATGTGCTCTTGTTTCGGGAAGTGTGTACAAGCAGACGCCTTCCACAGCCATCCAGCAGGAATTCTTTCCCAGTTTTTCCGCAAAAGGCCCCCATTCCCCCCAGCAAACGAGCTCCCTTCGCTCGCTGAAGGAGGTCCAGGTTCCTCGAGTGCATCTCATATTTGCTGAATGATAGGATTAGAGTCTAGCTTTAATTGCGCTGGCAAAAAGAAGCTCTTCATTGTGTGTAATCTAGAGAGAGCCGAGTTCTTCCGCTGGGTTCCCCGTTTCCCCCGGGTTTCTTCCGTCATTCAGCGCAGCCTCTCGCAGCACAGTTGTGTCTTACGCCTGGGGTGGATGCAGAAGCGACGATCAGCGCTCTATGTCTTCAACGTGGTCTCCTCTTCATCAAGGCTAACTTGAGCAGTCTTCCCTGCTCCCATAGTAACACATTTCTGTTAGTCTTGGTTATTTCATTGTATTAATCCAGTAATTTAATGTCTTGTGAATTTTTAATAAGCCCTCTCTTGGTCTCATCTCAATAACCTACTTTTTCAAGGTATTGGGCAGTGGGAAGTGGTGTTTAGTGTGTTGTGGGGCAGAAAAGACAGCACATCTCCTTTAGTATGTGTGAAACCTTTCAATGCTTTTATGTGCCTTAATGTAATGAAATTGCTTTGAAATGTCGACCTCATGAATTCTGTTTGTTCATTGGTTCTTTTGATTTATTTGTTCAAATTAATGTGGAGAACTAAAATTTAAGCATTTTAATGCGCAAAATATGCATCACCAAAGCTTCTTATGGGATCTTAATCGGAGTCCGTTACACCGAAATGCAGTGCAAGAGTGTGTATAGTTTCAAGCCACATATACATATATATAAAATATGGTATTTTTTCAAATGCTGAGTCTGTAGCCTCTGCTGGGCTTCCTGCTTGTGGGGACATTGGCACTGATGGGTTGCTTGAATGTATTTATTGACCGGAAACTTCTCGCCATTTCTTTCCTAATACCTGACGTGAACTGAAAGTGGAATGTGGCCCCACTGATTGTACATTTACACTTTGTTTGCACCCAGCCTGCTGGATGAACTAACTGGCAATCAGCCTTTACTGGGCTTCATCATCCTCCAGCACGACCCTTTGGAATTATAGTGTACACGGCAACTCTTTAAAGTAGTTTGGCTGAACTTTCTCTTCATGCCCTCCAAATCGAGTTTGATCCAATGGACTGTTAGCAGTTTCCTCTTTATCGGGGTTCAATAAAGGTCTTACAGTAGGATATAAACTCTTGGTCACAGCTCACACGGAGATCTAAGACGAAGATTGAGATGGTTACACTTGCCCACTATCGCTCATTTCCCACCTGCTGTCTTCTTCACATCCACAATGGCTGTGTTTTATGCATGAGGATAGCTGTGTGGTTGTACACTCCCCTGGGGGGTATCAATCCCTGGGCAGCAGAGGATGCAGCAGTGGTCTTTGCTCATTTATAGTCTTACTGTGGCCTTCTTGTAGCCCTCTGTTCACAGTGCAACTTGTGTCAGGAAATCGCTCGTTGACGACTATTGGTCATACATCGACACCGAAAGAAGCAGCTAGACAGTTCAATGTTTGTCCCCTGGTCTGGTGATTATTTGTACATTTCTCTATGCTGGCCTTCTACAGAAGCCTTGAAGGGTCTACATTATATCTCATAAAGACTTAAACTGTTTTAACTGCCAACACACTTCTTGGGATGGACCGAAATCAATGGCTGCCAACACTGGATTTTGTGTAATTCCGCATGTTTAGCGAACTCATAACAAGGACTCAGAAGGAATATCGACCCAGCTGTAAATCCTCATTGCTCCTCTTGTTAGTCATATTTCCACAAGAGCACTGGAGGTGAACCTGTTCAGAGCATATATCTGGCACTTGAGTGGACAGAAAGATATATGATAAAAATAAGAATTCAGCACTGAATTTGGTTTAATTATTGATCTCCCTCAGCTCTCTTTGTCTAATGTCAGACATGTTCCCACATCTTCTGGTGACACACAGCTGATGGTATTTTTTTTCCAGTTCAGAAAGGTGATAATTATTCACAGCTGTTCTTCTTTGCGTGGCGCTTCTTGATGCCATGTAGATGGTACTAAAAGCATTTGATGTATATTTATCAGTAGCCTCAATGAAATTGAAACGGTTATTGTTATTCTTTCCTTTCTAAAAAGCACCATGATTGGTCGGTGCCCTTAATTATGCAGGTGTCAAAAGAGTAGTGGCATTTACACTTGGGCCTGGTGGAAACTCTGCCATCTTAATTTTAAAGCTGGCATACATGGTCCCCGGTTGCATTGATTTACGAAACGTGCCATTAGCACGATGAGCCTGGACAGGGGCAGCTGTGCTGGGTCAAGGAAAGCCACGTATCTCCACTGTGGTGATGCTCTTCATGAGAACCTTTAGAGTCTGTAGACTGTGCTGAAAACACATTGCAACAGTAAGCAGGACCTACATGATATATAGAGGGGGACAGGATGCTAGTAAACCTCAACTGGTTACAAATAGGAGCCCTTTATTAACATACAGAAAGTTTCCACCTGGAAATGTAGATGGTAACATGAAGCCCAAGTTACATTTTTCCTGTTTAACTCTTCTTGGTGTTTTTTGCTCACTTGGTTGGACTGGACTGAATGTCCCTTCGTTCTGTTGAGGTTTTTCGTGCATGTAAATTTGGAGTAGTTAATAGAGAGAGTGTGATCTGGGCCCAAGCAGTGATGTAGCAGAAGCTGTGAACTCATTCACGCGTTTCATGAGAAAAGCATGTTGTTACAACAATGCATTACTGAGTGATGACCAAAATCAGAGTAATTAAAAACTTCCAAACTCTTTCACATGAAGGTATATTTGACGCGTTCATTTTTTTTCTGTTTGCTCCAATGTGTTTGTTTCATTTTACACACAAATGCATTGCTTTAGAAGTTGTTTTCCTTTTTGAAAATGATTTTCTTGTTTTTTCATTGACCTGAATGGACACACGCAGACAAGGTTTAAAGTAAAGAAAATGATGCACTGTCGATATTGAATGGACATCCATGCTTTACATACAATCCATACTGCTCAGTTACACACTGCTTTGGCTGACAACAGTGCACATCGTGGAATTGCAACATGAAGGTTGCTGGGTCAAATCCTCTTATGGGCCTCCGCTGCTGTCCCCTTAAACAACATACTTAACACCCATTGTTTCAATTCAATAACAAGATACATAAATGAGTGAAATTTTAATTGCTTTGGACAAGAGCTCTGGCTCAGTAGTGAAATTTAAAATTACGTACATTTTTTTTTTTCCCCAACTGCTAACTGCCGACACAGTGTCTCCTGGATACAAATTTTGTCAGTTTTTCTGTTGGTTTGCTTTTTTGGCCTATATTTTTTGGCTGGAAACAGCATACTGCATGCTTCAACCCCTTGCAGATACAGTATACCTTCATGCAAAGCCAACACAAGACTCATTGCAGGCAACACCTGGCAGAGCTTCACTGGCAAAAAACTGGCCTAGGCAGTGCATTCATCATATGAGTATAGGTGGAAAAAGACATCTTGGCTGTGCTCTTATCTCCACCTCTATTACCAGTGCCAGAGTTCACTTTCACCTACATGTAGTTTTGCCAAGAGGTGCTGCGTATGGTTGCCATCCACCGCTCTCACAGCGGTTTTTCCCACTGCCCTCCATTCATATTTGGTCAAAAACAGAGGTGATGGGATGGGGCTTCTAACTCACTGGGATCTATGTGAGATGCTTCTAACCTGACAAAGGTTCTTTAATGCGCTGAAAAGGGGAAGAACGTCCAAATCACTCTTTAGTCAGTGAAATTTTTTTTTGGTCCTGCACTTGGGGAACAAGGATTGTAGTGATGGAGGTAACGAACGAACTGTCAGTTTTTAAGAGTCAGGTGGGTGAGTCCACATGAGCAGAGCTGCAAAATGGCATCTCAAAAGGGCAGACCTAGCAACCACGATGTTATTGACCATGTTCTCTGGATGTGTGATCGGGAGGTGGAGGCTGCGGAATGTTGTAATTGATCCGTTTTCAGTTCTTTGGAGTTTCAATAACAAAACAAGTTTCTACACTTTCTTGTGCCTTATTAGGTTCCGCACCAGATGGTATCCATCACAGATGCACGTGTGTCTCTGTGTTTGGCTGCACCAATGTCGATGTGCCCGTGTGTCCTGTGTGCTTGCGCTCACCCTGACCCCCAGCACATCTCTGTTCCATCTTTTAATGCCGCCTGAAACCTGCTTATCAATGTATTTACTCATTTAGCTGATGCTTTTCTCCAAAGCAACTTCCAGTGTTAAGGTTAGAATTATTTATCCATTTATACAGATGGGTAATTTTACTGGAGCAATTTTAGGGTAAATACTTTGCTCAGGGGTAGCTATAACAAGAGCAGGGGATCGAAACCCATGACCTTTGGAGCCAAAGGCAGCAACTCTAACCACTACGTATCCCTAGTCCTGTCAAAACTTACCATTACAGAGGTGCTTTGTATTCTGGAACTCTCTACAGCAGGCTGTACCACAGGCAAAAGCATACACAGATTAATATTACATGATGAATAATGTAATAAAGAATAATTAAAAGTGAATCATAATCATCAAATATAAATAGTAATAGAATAAAGAGTGAATAATAATTCTAAGAAGGAAGTACACTGCAACAGGAAAATAGATGACTCCCTGCTAAAGAGATCTAGAGCCCATAGCCCAAGGCTTACAATGGACATCAGTCCATGGGTGCCTGGTAGGAGCTTCGCCAAGTTCATCAAAAAAAGAAGCATTGCTGGAAAGAGAACATTGATGATGACTTTGTGGCCAGTGCTAAAGGCGGACATGAAGAAAATGGCTACGCTTTAATGGAAGCTTGTTGGCACATGTGAGTAGTTTGAGAAAGAGGACTTGAAGTTGAGTCTGGAGGAACGTCATGAGCTGAAGAAGCAAGGCCGCCTCGGGCCAGGCTGAGCCGCGTAGATAGGGGAGCTGTTGTCCTCGGTCAGGTTCAGCAGCCAGCGAAGAAGACGCCCGAAGGGACATCAGCACAACACGAAGGGAGCGAAGGCAGGTCAGTGCTGATAGAAGAGGTTTCAGGCTGCACCACAGGAGAAGAAAGGAAGCCAGAAGAGCAGTGGCATGTGAAGCCATGACATGGCCAGAAAGATACTGGACTTTGACTTGGCTGAACCTTTGCCCCCAATCAGGGACCCGCTTTGGGTCTTCGGGTCTCGAATGCTCTTTTCCCCAGAGGTCGGAAGTGGAAGAACCTAGACAGGGGACCCACGGGTCACGTTTCCTGGGATCAAGGTGGGAGGGAGGATTCCAGGTCTCCGCTGCTGGAGTTAAAGGACAAAAGTAGCCTTTCTTTTTATAGTAAATTATAAACAGTACATTTGAATAATACAGCTTCTCAGCTGTAACTAAATCTTTGTAGGTAATTTTATGGTGCGGAAGTGGCATTGTTTAAGGCTGCGAGTGCTCTAGTAAATGCAACTGAGTTAAAATGGGGAAGATCTATGGTGAAGGATCATGCTTGATCACACCCCCCTTCCCCCGCCGGTGCTCTTTCCACAGGCACGGGCCCTATTGTTTCTCATCGTCATGGCAACGGATGCTGAAGCTGAAGCAGCCAGTGGGTTTGCGTCTCTGAGCGTGGGGTGGGGTGAAGCGAGAAGATAGCCGGCTGGTCCCGAGCTGTGTGAGGGTTCTGGGTTCTGGCCCTGCATGATGCCTGTAAAAGGGGGAGGGGGCTCCAGTTCAGAAAAAGGAATGAGCTGAAGGATGAGTCGGGTGTGGTTTTGGGCGCTGGAGATAATGCCGCACACGGTGAGTGGGACTCCGTGTGCTTGTGTGTGTCTGTGTGTGCGCGTGCATCTGTCTGCATGAACACGAATTATATAACAGCCCTGCTGTAAACTATGAGCATGCAAGTGCAAACCACAGATTTCCTGGCGTGTTTCATTTTATGGGGGTTGTTTTGCAGTGCAGGAATTCTTTGCTTTGTTGGACTGAACCATAATGTGTAAAAACTGAGTTCACAGCCCTGTGCTTCCTTAGATGATATTATCTAAGGTTGAGTAGCACCGATTACTGTGTGCGTCACCAGTGATATTCATAGTTTTATTAATGCAGTACGACATATTTGCTGTTACGGTGAACAGGAAGTGCGAAGGACAGGAACGTGCTGCCGAGTTGTACTACAGGAACCTTTGCGAACACGTGTTTAGAGCTCATGTCTTCGAGTGGCTCTTATGCTGTACTTCTGGATGGTTTCATGGTCGGGAAGCTGTGCGAGGTGCCCTGAGGGATGGAGATGGATTCCATCTCCTGTTGTGCCAGTTGAGTCCACTTTGGGACCCACTTTTAATTGCAAAGGTGCGGGGCCATTGGTTAGTAGGGACTGTATCTCATGCTAGTCAGTGACACCCCTTTTACCTCTCTTGGGGAGTAGTGAAGTGGAGAGTTCCCCCTAGGTGTGTGTGTGTGTGTGTGTGTGTGTGTGTGTGTGTGTGGGGGGGGGCACTATGCAGAGGCTGTGCAGGAGAAAAGACACAAGAAATGGGCACAGTGGACTGTTCAGCTCTCTGTCTGTCTCTCTCTGTCTATATACTATTCTGATTGAAATAAACCTGCTTTCTGTCTTAGTTGTGTCCAGAACTGTCAATCACTACTGTCTGTGGTCTCTTTTTCTCTTCTCCTGGTTTTCTCCCTGGAAAAAAATGCTCTTTGGGATGTATGAACAGATACTGTTGCACATATACACAAAAACATATGCAGCTCATTTTGACATATTTGCACAGACTCAGAAATAAAGGCAAATATTTGTCATATGTTTTATTCTGACACTGTTTACAATTTTTATTTATTTGTTTATTTTATTTCATTTTAATACTTGATGTGTTTCTTCCCCCTCAGGCAAATCTGAAGAAGTTCATGGAGTACGTCCAGCAGAGGAACGTTGAAAAAGTTTCTAGGTTTCTGGAGAAAGGGCTTGACCCCAATTTCCACGACCCCGAGACAGGAGGTAAAGTGAACACACAGGCGGCGCGTGAGTCTCAAAGATAATGAGGGCAGAAAAAAAGCAGCCTGATGTTTTCCCATTGTTTATGGCGGAACCATCCCGTAGTGGTTGTCATTGAGGGGAAAAACGAGCTTAGCAAATTGTGCCGTGACCCAGGTTGCAAATTGTAACTTGTTTTCCATAATGGTATCAAAGAAGTAATGTACTCTACTACTAGTAGTAGTATTAATAGCAGTAATAGTGCTTCTATGCTAATTTGTAAATCTAGTTTTGTATCTCTCAGGCTGTTGTGCTCTTACAATGTATGTTTCATCTCAGGTCAGTACATTGAATTTACTCTGAGTAATTTTACCCAGAATCCCCCCAAAGCCTGCGTGAGTCCACGTTATCGCCCCTGCTGCTCTGCAGTAATGCAGAGAACACACTCACGGACATGCGTGTCAGATGTTTTAAGAGACACTTCTCACCTGGATGGTGTGTGTGTTCTAAGAGTGCCCTCTGACAATGGCGGCCCAGCTGGAGGGCTGCGCAGAGCTCATCAAGGTGCTGAAGAACGGCGGCGCCCATCTGGACTTCAGGACCAAAGATGGCATTACAGCCCTGCACAAGGCTGTGCGCAGCAAGAACCACACAGCCCTTATTGTGAGTGAACGGCGAACGGAACCCATGGCGGCACACGCACACAAACGCAGAGTGACCGCCGTGTAACGTTAATTCACTTCAGCTTGCTGCTTTACTACATTTGCTCATTCAGATGATGCTTTTCTCCCAAAGGTCTTCTAGTGTTAAGCTACATGCTGTTATTTTCCCATTTATAATCATTTTTACAGTATTAATTCAGGGTAAGTACCTGCTTTAGTGCCCTTATGCAAGAACTTCGGATTTGAACCGAGATCCTTGAAGTCAGCATAGTGACTGTACACCACTACAGTAGCCTACCTGCAGTACCACTTGCACTTTTATCCAAGGGGACAAGCTGCATGTCACCCATTAATACAGCCTGGTATTTTACTGCTCGGGGGTATAAAAGCATAATGGGGAAGTGAGACTTGAACCGAACCGAGCCCCCATGGGGCTACATCTCCATGTCTCCAAGTGGACATGCGCACACTCAAACTAATGCCTGCACAAACGTGCCCACACAGATGATCAGGTTTGATCACACACTTCACATTGCAAATTTGGACACGCTTGACTACAGAAGATGACATAATTAACTGTATACTACACGCACACAGTACAGTCTCTCCCACCTAATGAAAGCAATTCGCTCCTGAAAAACCCTTTGTAAGGTGAATTCTCGTAAATCGAACATGTAATAACCCCTGGTTTCCATGGAATTAGGTTCTGATTGGGGACTGTGATTCCTGAGTGTATAACATGTGAAACTAGCAAACAAGGACTAGTGGAGGTGGAGAACTCAGTGCAGCGCAGTTCCAGTCAGAAGCACGTGGTGTCCTTAGTCTTTCACCCTTCAACTGTCGCAAGGCACACGAAATCCCAGTTTGGTCTTCATGAATACGAAGGAATGCATTGTAAACTGAAGTGGGGGTGTTACACAAAGACGTAACCTCTGGTTGTCAAGCAGCAAATGCTTGTATCTCGGGGACCCCTTCTCCTAGCTTAGGTGCGTCGTGGACAGGGTTCGCGTCACTGAGATTTCTGTCGTCGACAGACGCTGCTGGACCTGGGTGCATCCCCTGACTACAAAGACAGCCGTGGTCTGAGCCCACTGTACCACAGCTCCATGGTAGGGGGGGACCCATACTGCTGTGAGCTTCTCCTCCACGACCATGCGCAGATTGGCTGTGTGGACGAGAATGGCTGGCAAGAGATCCATCAGGTATGTGTCTATGGCTGCCTTTAACTGCTCGCTTGTGAAGCTGCACACGCAACATGCTGTGCACTTGGGGCTCAACCCTGGTACTGGGGGAAAGGTGCAATTAGCATCCTGGGACTGCCCCCCCCCAAGTTAGCAAAAACGTCCAATTAGGGATCATCAAGTCTTGGTTGATTTTTGCAGGGATGGCCAGCTGTCCGCATTGCACAAGCCTGGCTGTTGTCCAGGGGTAGGGTCTGCTGAGTTGCACTGCCCACCCATCAGCTGCTGGTGGAAATTAAGCTCCGCCTGAATGGGAAGGACCTTTTAAACCAGTGTGGCGCATTCTGCAAGTCCTGGGGAGGGCAAAATCAACAGCTTCATGTGACAATTTGGAGCATTAATCACCAAGACCTAAGGCTTATTCAGATTGATTCCCAGATGTAATATCATAGCGTTTGCCCCTTGTTCTCGACTCATACAGCACATGTACGTACTCCGAGTTACCACATTACTTCGGCGACCTTCAGCGCTGTTTACAGCACTCTACGCAGGTGAACAACCGCATGCCGTGTGGAAAATGCACATGGATCACATGTCACGTGGATTCATGACTGAGTTTGGGCCACATTTGCACATTAGCATGTAGAAAAGGTGCAGAAACAAAGTGCAGTCTGAGACACTTAAACTCAGTCCAAACATTTAGAAAGAGAATTTCGGTAACTGCCCGTGATGAGGATGCGTTCCAGTGGGATACTTTGTGTGCTGCACAAAAAAGGACTCGGAAAGCTTAGCAAAACAGTACGGTGTAGTTACCACCCTAATCTGGATACCAGTTTTTTTTTCCCCCGTTTCCACACGGAAAGTTGAGGATAATGGGTATCGGACCAGAAAGATGTAAGGCACGCATGCAAATATCACATCTCTGGAGAGTGGTCTGGGTATGAATTTCCATAAATAATTAGTTAAGGAATGCAAAGACTTTTAATGAAGCTTCCTTAAGGCATTTTTAGGCACTTTATAGGTTAAACCATTTGTACCAGCAGGCTGATGTAATTCACCTGTAACGGTAGATGTGACTAGGTGAGCGAGACGGCAGAAAGCAACCAAAAAAAGAGAAAGCCCACTCAGCTTGCATGGCTGGGAGGTGAACCCTGCGGGGCACATAGGAGTGCGAAGAGCGTGCCCATGACAACGTGTGTGTGCGTGTATATCTGCATGCAGCCCAGGTAAGGCGGTCAAGAACCTGTGACCCAGACTTTAATGTGTCATTCAGAGCTCAATTACTGTCCTCCCCTTTCCGGTTGGACGTGCTGAGTGCTGTTCCAGCAGGTGTTTGGGAAACGTGTGTCAGTCCACATGAGGCTGAGCAGGAGGATGGTCATATTAGTCATGGCTGATTCAAAGGAACACACAGGTATAAGTATCGCAGCCTTTTTCACTGGCCCTTCTGGCCAGGTGCACAAAAACCTGAAAAGGTGTCATACTATGCTCAACCTGGAGCTCTATAACACAAACACAGAGACATATATATACATATATAAAATTTCTTTCTCTAAAGGAAAAAAAGACACTTTTGAATAATATACTTTATACTATACGCTTGATTACGTGATGCCATCGCCATTCCGAAAATAAGTTTGTCACATTGTGTTATGGTAAAAACGTGCGGTCTGAGAGAACGGCAGCATTTATACAAAACGTGTCTATAAAAAATATATTATTCCTTAGAGCAACATAGTCCTCATTAAGTCATTTCTTTCTGTAGAATTGGAGGGATTTTTCTAATTCAGTTCAGCATAGGCTGTGTCTTTTCTGGCAGTTGGCTGGGACAGAGAAAAAACACAGTTCTTGCCGGTGTAAATAATTTTGTGCGAGTATTGATTTTCTCTTTTTGTTTAATTTTATTTTAAAGCTTAGTTTTGCCTAATGCTTTAAAATGGAATCTCACAAAATACAAAGAAAATGCAAATAGTGCATACACGCAGCAAATAGTGGTAACAGCCAAGATGCACCTTTAATTTAAATATTGGTAAGTGTCAGAAGGTGGTGGGTAAGTTTAATAAAAAATAAATAAATAAGGGTGTTATTTAATGCAAAGGATAAATAAAGGATGAGTGCGAGCTGCTAACCTGCAGACATCCTGAGCGTCCAAACGCAGCACCTCACAGGTCCCCGATTTGTGTCTCACGCAGGCCTGTCGCCACGGACACGTGCAGCATCTGGAGCACCTCCTCTTCTACGGAGCAGACATGAGCGCGCAGAACGCCTCGGGGAACACGGCGCTGCACATCTGCGCCCTCTACAACCAGGTGAGGTGGCAGAGCTTGTGGCTGCTTCACCACACCAGCAACATGCATCTCCTGTACCCTCCCAATGCAGGGAGGTAACATTCCCACTCATGCGTTCCTACCTAAATGTCCTTTCATTGCGTAATCTCAGCTTATGCCGTGGTCGCCGGGGTTAAGGTGTGTTGCTTTTCTTAGTTTTGTGAAATTTACAATGTTGTTTGTGAGGGCGTGTGTTGACAGTTGCTGTGTGTAAAGTTTTGATTGTCTCACTTTTATATGTGTTCCTTTTTATTAGGAACAGAGTAGACCCAACTCACAGCAATGTACTTTGCCTCTCACTCTTGATAACCGCCTGTCCTGGTCAGGGGGGTCCAGAACCTATCCCAGAAGCACTAGGCGCAAGGCTGGAGACACCCAGGACCCAGTCCATGGCAGGGTGGCCACACAGACACACGCACACACACACACACACACACACTTTGAGCAGTTTAGTGTGTCCAGTTCATATGTATGTGGGGGGAAACCAGAGCACCTGGAGGAAACCAACACAGACACGAAGGCAACATGCAAACTCTACACAGGCTGAGCTGGATTCAAAGTAATGCCCAAACAACCCAGCAACCCTCAAACACTACAAACACTATCAATGTATAGTACATCAATGCAGAAACGGACCCGTTAGCTGAGATGTCCCCAGAAATACCCTGTAAAGCTCTACTGGAGTATGACAAAACTTGGAAGTCAAAGTATATTCCACATTTTAATTAAAATGTATTAGAAGAAACTGCACTGGGGGAAGAAAAGCAAAAGAACATGAACGCTATACTGGAGACTGAACGTATTCAAATGTTGCCAGATGAAACGCATGAAAATACAGTACTTTTGCCCATAGCTGTACTTTGAGGTGCACAGAGGAAGGGGTTTTTTATACTGTAATCCAGCGCAACTGTAACCTTCAGTGACTGGAGTTATCTTCCCCAGCTGACAGGTATCATTGGTGACAGTCAATATGGTGAATTGTACCAGATTCTGTAACTTACCGTGTTGGTAAAGGAGCGCAGTGCAGCAGTAAGAGTTCAGCATGTCTCTTTAGATAGGACTTTTTTTTTTTTTTTTTTTTTTTTAATAAATTGATTTCTTTTTTTCTCCCTGTTGCATGTCCATCTCCCAAATGTCTCATATTTCATCGATAGAGAAGTTCAGCCTCTCAGATATGAGATTACTTGTCAGCTAATCCTGGATGTCACAGGTTTTCTTTTATTAGCCGACACCTGCATTCTGAGTGCGTAACGGCGGAATCAAGAGGCAACTTTGTGACACCGACGGCAGTGAGTGACTGCACATCCGAAAAGCACAGGCTAATCCTGCATATATACTGTATGTATGTCTTTAGGCTCCTTTCGCGTGCTCTGGTTTCCTTCCACAGTCCAAAGACACGTGTCATGTGTGTGTTGACTGGCCGACCGCAGTGGTGTGCAGTGACCCGCTTTTCTGTGTGTAGAACTGCACGTGTTACGGGCTGTGGGGGTGCATCAATGCGCTCTTCACGTGGCCTGGGGGGGACGGCTTCGATGCTTTGTCCTGAAAAAAAACATCTGCCACCGAGTTCTATCTGTGTAGGAGCAAGAGCTCATGCCATTTACATGTGTTCAGTTACTTCCATATGAAAAAGCTGATATGTTTCTCACACAGTGAAATTAGGTGAGAGCAAAACAGGGATCATCATAATACATTTGAACAGTTTGTGAACTATTGTGAGCTAAGAGCTTCTGCTGAGTGTGTACATGTAAATATACACACACACACACACACACACACACACACACACGTTGTCTGAAACCACTTGTCCCAAGCAGGGTCGCGGCAAACCAGAGCCTAACCCAGCAACACAGGGCACAAGGCTGGAGGGGGAGGGGACACACCCAGGGCAGGACGCCAGTCCATCGCAAGGCACCCCAAGCAGGATTCAAACCCCAGACCTGCCAGAGAGCAGGCCCTGGCCAAAACTGCGGTGCCACCGTGCCCCTCTGTAAATATACATAAAGGTGCAATAGCATAATACATCACTTGCTTAGGGGACATTATAAGCACATACAAAGCATATGAAAAAGTGCAGTTTGAGGCCTTTGCAGGTGAAATATGGGTCATTTCTTGAGTGGAAGGGACTTTCATTGGCTTCCAGCAAAAGAACAAAATGTAAAACTGATAGGTAATACAAAGGCATTTATGCAAAACTTGTTCCTCTCCACCTGAACAGAAGGTCCCATGAGGACTGGACAGAACCTCTTCATTGCTAGAAGACGAACCTGTATCGATGACTTATGAGTGAGGAAATCTTGGATTTTTACCTTCTGGTCACAGAAGAGTCGTGTGCAGTTGCGCCATTTTCACACACAATTAGAAACACGTCCAGTCAGCTCGTTTTGCATATTAAATGGTTTCGATGACTTGCGGGAAGCCTTGCGGTTGACCGGATGGAACACGCACTCCAATCAGCACTTCGTGTATCAGGCTCTTCTCTGTCATTTTGAGGGAACGACAAACCTGAGCCAGTCTCAGTGACTCCACTAGGCTATTGGGTCGGCGCCGGCCTGAGTCCATGGGCAGGGTGGATAATTACCCAGAGATGGTTAGAAGCAGCAGGGTGGCACAGTGCGACAGCGGTAATCCATGTGTAGAGAGTCATTGACCAGCGCCCAGCTTGGGGCCTCGGCGTCCCACATCGACCCGCAAATCGATGCCAACGCAGCGATGGAGTTGGGTCCTCGCAGGGAGTGTGGAAGCGGCCCTGCAGGCAGGCTTGGGAACGAGGGCCTGGCATTCTGCCGCTGAGTCACTGCCCAGCAGGGCTGCATGGATTAAAACGAGTCCTGCGCTGTGATTGACTGGACCCCTCCACCCCCACACACATCTCCCTTTGCCGTTCAGAGGACGTGAGTGCTGCGTGAGAAGTTTCTTGCCCACACTTGTTATGAGAACGGCACACGTGCCGTTGGGCACCGCCATTCGGGAGGCTGAGCGAAGGGGTGGCTGGATGTCACGAAGTGGGCCTTGACTACCTGTGTGCCTTCACCTCCTCTGCTCACCACGTCGCGAGTGTCCCGCACAGCAGCGATGTGGGGGAGATCACCTGCCTCTATATGGACCTCTCTCTGCTCTCTAGCCAGGGCTGCGGAGGAGAACCGCAAGGTGCTGAGCCCGCAGCCATTGGAACGCACCACAGCAGATGGTGGTGAGCCATCACAGATTTTAAATTGAGCTCGTTTCAATTAATTCCCAGATTCGTGCAAAACGTGTTCAGGGTGTTTCTTAGATGAGTGTCGGGTTTGCCCTGACATAAACCCAAATGACAGGATGTTGTTTCTCTGGAGCAAAAGTTTGTGGCCACATAAACGCTGGTGGCGGAGCTAATTGCAGTTGGTCCGGGAGCAGCCGCCCTGCGTTAGGCAAGGTAAGTCCTCAGTGGGAGCATTCTGCACCGGTTATGATGTCTGGCAGGAAGAAAACGGATAGCCCTCCCAAATGAATTATGCTGGCACTGATTATTTCCCGGAATGCTTCATGGAATGGAAGATGCAATGCTCCGTGCTAATTTAAAAAAAAAACAGAAAACAGAAGCTGCTTATGAGGAGACCAGTGATGTTGCACTATTCCCAGTGAGAGTGGTACAGTGTGTTTTGGATTCAGGAAGTCACTGTTCATGATGCCATACTGGTGTAACCTGTGTTAAAAACAAATGACATGATAAAAAGCCTCATTAACACACTGTTAACACCATCAGTTGTGTCTCCTGTCTCCCCCTAAAGGGCATTTTTTTTTCTCTTTGGATTTATTTCCGCTCAGGTCTGCTGGTGCGTGATAAGCAAAGTAAACATATATTATTGACATTATTTAGTTGCTCTTTTCCTATCATGTCGGAAAATCAGATACTCCTTTCCGGCAAGAATGACATAGATTTGAACACGACGGAGACAATCAATTTTTAATTTTTTTTTCAATACATCATAGGAGATTTTTTTTTTTTTTTCCTGGTTAGTGCAACAGCAGTGCTTTTCTAACCACGAGAGGGCAGTATGTACATTTGGTATGTGCCTGTTTTTGCAAACTGTTGCTAAGGACAAGACTTGGATTAAGGCGTTGATATCTTTGGCGCTGTAGTTGTACAAAAAATCATAGCACTGTTGCTCAGCATTTTGATCATGTCTACGGAAAGCCAAAGATCGCTGCAAAGTAACCCGATAGATTAGTTTAATTTGTAGCTGCACCTTGGTTACGTGCTTCACTCTGTATGCGGACGGCCCTGATCAATAGCTTAAATTACCTGGACCAGACTGAGGCCTGCTAATAAGAATTAATCAGCAGTCATGCCAATTCTGGTTACCCGGTCAAATTATATATTGATCTCACAAAATGTACCACGCAGCTGGCGAGTGAAGGTTAAAGCGCTGAACTTATTTGTCTTTCATGCTGGGGGAACGAGGAGCTGCTGGAGAACAGGTGCCACTTTCACTGCATAGATCATGGGTTTGGTGCTGCTTCTGTTGAAGGGAACAGAACATATTTTTGAATATGGTCTTGCATTTTGTTGGTCAGTGTTGGTCAGCGTTCATCCAGGACCCGTCGGCATGCTCTCGTTGCCTACCCTTCCTCCGTAATGCTGTTCTCATAGATGCAGTGTCACTTGTACATTTACATTAATGTGACGCTTTTCTCCAAAGCAACTTAGTGTTAAACCACCTACAGTTTTTTACTCATTTATACAGCTATGCAGTTTTTACTGCATCAGTTTAGGATAAGTACCTTGCTTATGGGTGCTACTGCAGGAGGTGGCATTCAAACCTGTGACCTCTGAGTCCAAAGGTTGCACCTCCAACCACTATATGACCTGATGCCCCATTGCCAGCGCAGGGCTGTGCAGTGTGGCCTCTCAAACTTTAACGGGCACCAGCAGGGATCCCCGTTGCTATGTTGCAGTGAGATGGGACTGGAGTCATTGTAGGCGTGGACATCTGCCCTCCAGAAAAGTAGTGTCTGCATCCCACCTTTAACTTCTTGCTTGACATGTCTATTTTATACATTGTCAAGACCACCTGCCAGAAGTAAAGGGGGTAAATTTACTACAAGTCTGCCTTTCAAATGGATGTCTTTTATTTGCACCAAAGCTTCAGGCTGTGAAGGCACCATTCATCCTGTTGTAAAACCATGAACTAAAGAGCTCCAGCCTTATGACTGAGTGGCTCCTTGAGACTTCACCAAGCCTTCTTTCCCCCTAGTTAGAGGTGCACATTCCTTTATCACCTCGCAGCTTTTTGAAGATCACGTCTGAGGTCCCCTACGTTATGTCTCCATCTCATCCCTTATTACAATTGTGTCTCACAAGCAACTCGGAATCATCTTGGTTATTTTAGTTCTGCCTCATGTTTGACCCCATTTTATTGCTATTCCTGCTGTGGCTGGTTGTCTGGATGGGTATTGTGTCAATAATAGACTTCATATTAGGACACATGCTGACCCTTTCCTCATTCAAGTCTAAAGTTTTATGTGACATTGCTCATTGGCACATGTTTAACTATATTAAGTTATGTTTCTGCTGGTAAATTAATTGGTTTACCATGCCTGCAGAACCTGATCTCTGGCTGCTCCCCAGTCAGACTGCTACACTCCTCCATTTGGCTGCTTGGCCATCCCATGCACTGCAGGTCCAAAAACCTAAAGGATTTCAGTTCTGGCTCCAGTTTGGTGAAATGAGCTCCCCCCTCTCCCTCAGAGCTGCTGAGTCCCTCTCAACATTCATGGAAGATCTGAAAACCCATCTTTCAGACCCACTTTTCTCCTGATCTCCTGTTTGCTCCATACACTTGCAGTACATTATCTGTCACAAATGCCTTTGTATTACCTATCAGTTTTATAAGCGGCTACTCATGCAACATGCACATAAACACTGGTGTGTAGGAAGCCGACCGTGCTTTGGGAACGTCTGCATCTGTTAACTCCGTCTGCTTGTTTGTTTACTCTGAGCTGAACTTTGGAGAACAAAATGTGCTAAATGGATAAATGTCGATGGTTGAGCAGAATTATCAAAATAGGTCCCCTGTCACTGAGGTTCACCATCAAGAGTTTGTTGACAGCCACCACGTCTAAAATCGGCCCTGTTTGCACGGTTGTTACATGGAGGATCGCGTCTCTATAAGATGGCCTTACAAGGCTGTGAACTGGGGGAGGCCTTTCATCTCTCTGATTCTCCACACAGTGAGCAGCGCGTGACCAGCCTTCCAGCAGGGAAACGGACCAGAATGGAGCTTGATTGATCCAACCAGTAGCCCAGCATGTCTTCATTTCCAGCTCATGTTAAAGAGCGCCTCCATTTATTTACCCTTTACTGGCAAAAATGGCACACATTACAGTTGTGCACACAATAAACGTGTTTGTTCCCCACCGTTAAAAGTCTTATCCCGTGTTAATCCTGCTCCCAAAAGGCATGATGGAAAGTGCAATGTTCTTCTCTCTCTTCCAGGATAGCTGTGCCAGGGTTCTCCTGTTTCGAGGCGCAAACAAAGAAATCAAGAACTACAACAATCAAACCGCCTTCCAGGTAAGACCCCACTTCCTGTGTGCGGGTGCAATGTGGTGTGTGGACTTCTGCTTAGCGGTCAAGGTGAAGCAGCTCACTGCTGTGTGAACACCCTCGCACAGTGGCCTGTGTGTGTGTCAGCAGGGGATCAGCGGGGACTGAGGGACGGAGAGGTACTTGTTAACAAGCGTCATGGCTGTAAGGTCAGCTATAAACTAACCTTGGCGTGACGGCGGCCTGGCTACGGGTAAACAATGCTGTTTTAAAACTATTCCGTAATTAACAGATGAGCAACGTCACACGTGTCTGTGAGAGGTAACTGTAACTCTCTGTGTCGACGTAGTGGGTGTGGCCTAAAGTGGAGCTCTGTGTTGTGTGACCAACCACAGGAACTTCTTACTCCTAGGTTCTGAATATTATGCTTCCAGCTCAGACTCCTGGGTCTTAAGTGACTAGACAGTGTGCGGTGAGCAGTTAGAACTGGGCCCGTGAGGCCCGTGTGGTAATGATCTCCCTGGATGCAAAGGATTGCGGGCAATCGATCTAATACTAGCTACGGCCGCTCGATCTGTATGAACCGCGCATCCTTGCACAGCGTCCGCACGCAGCCGTCATTAAGGTAATCCTGTTCCTTTACCTCCTGAGCAGAGAGAGAGAGACAGGCATTTCTGAGCACCAACATGGCTCATGATTTATCTCTCCGCGCTCAGCTCGTACAATTACTTACCCCGTGTCCTTACGTGACGTGTGACACGTGGTTTTACTGTGCCAAAGAAGTCTTCCAGTCACCCTTTCTCATTTATATAACGGTGCTGTACGTCCAAGAATCATTGCAGCGAGATGTGGGACTTGCAATATTATTACATTAATTACCTGCCTATATTCTATAACACCTTAAACACACTCGTTGACTTGATATTTTCCTTTTAACGTGATTGAAGCAATGAATTTTCACTTAGCTGACACTTTTCCCTAAAACAACTTACAGTGATTTACACATGTGTACAGCTGGGTAATTTTAGTGGAGCAATTCAGGGTAAGTTCTTTGGCCAAGGAAGGGGGCGTGATGGCGCAGTGGGTTGGACCGGGTCCTGCTCTCCGGTGGGTCTGGGGTTCAAGTCCCGCTTGGGGTGCCTTGTGACAGACTGGCGTCCTGTCCTGGGTGTGTCCCCTCCCCCTCCAGCCTTACACCCTGTGTTGCCTGGTTAGGCTTTGGCTCCCCGCGACCCTGAATGGGACAAGCAGTTCAGATGATGTGTGTGTGTGTGTGTGTCCTTGGCCAAGGGTGTTGCAGTAGGAAGTGGGACTCAAACCTAGGACCACCAATTCCACAGGTGGCAACTCTGACAATGCTACTTGCTGCCCCCACTGTGGTAGTGTACTAATAGGGTATATTACTGTGTAAAAAATATAGATGAAGTGTGACTCCCCAAAGAATATTGCTGGAGAATGTAGAGGACAGCTGGAAAGGCCATATTTTACAGACGCCTGTCAACTTGCTATGAGGTCTGACGCCGACACGAATTCTCTGTACGAATCAAAGTTAATTTGTTTGTGCACAGGGCTGGAGAGCTTGATGCACGAAAGCACCAGAACAAACAGCGAGGGCATCCGACACCTGGCGCCATTAACAAGGAGAAGCTTGTGTGCAAGAAATGAGATATGGCAAACGACATGAGTGCTCCGGGGGTGGTGGTGGGGAGAGGTATACAGTATGTGTTAAGTGTACAGGGTAAGGTACCACACTGCCTGATATGCAGCCCTTATACCGGGCGCGGACCCCATCGTTCACCGGTAATCAGAGTGATTGTTCCTCAGCAGCGATGGCCCCTCGCTCTATGCATCGGTTCCAGGAAGAGCGAACGTGTGAACTGCACTGATTTACAGTGTGCCCCCCCTCGAATGGGGTCCTCCTCCTGGGTGTGGCTTCTGTGTCCCCTCGTGGGACGTCGGGGGCCGAACATTCTTCAGGACGCCCCTTGTGAGCTTTCGGGGCAGGGAGGTGGGCTGTGAGCTCGGGGGGACGGGTATCGATTGCCACCTTCACCGGTTGGGCACAGCAAAGGCAATCCAACACTATTGATCTGCTCTGAACCTGTAGTACTGTTATTCAAGGGGGAAGTCCCACACACACACACACACACACACAACAGTACAGAACTTCATACTTGGTGCAGCCCCTGCTATTTTGAGAACATATCAATGAGCGAAATGTACAAAACCATGCTAAGCGACAGCCTCCCATGAAAGCACTCCCTCCTTCTACATAATGGATTTCTCGTGATGGCCTATGGTGGTGAACCCCCCCCCCAGAGAAGCTTTTGCAGTCCCCCCTCCCCAAGCAGCGTCTGTGTTTCAAATTAAGTCCCTTAACTAAAGAAGAGCGATGGGGAAAGGATCTTTGTACCAGAAGATCCTGGGATGGTTCCTGCCTTCACTGTGGTTTGGGTACCAGCAATTCAGGATGGAGGCAAACTGTCTCCTCCATCTGCTGCCCCTTACACTATATGGAGTGACACATTCTGCACTTAGACTCATATATAGATGGCATTAGTACGTTACAATAAAGTATTGATTATTTTGACAATAACCTGTACCAGGTAATGCCATGGTTTGCACTACTCTCTTTGGACTTTGAGGTCTCCAGTTGGAATCCCACCTCCTTCTGTGGTACCCCGGAGCAAGGTATTTTACCCTGAACCATTCCAGTAAGACTCGCCCAGCTTTATAAAGGGGATAAATCATTGTAAGGAGCTTAACTCTGTGAGTCGCTTTGGAGAAAGTGTCACACACATTTTGTGTGTGTGTGTTTTAGGAATATGAGTGGTAGGAGAGCTGTTCTTTTCTAGTATTCGGTGTGAGAAACTCAGAGCCCTGAGCCCTGCAGGGTGTGTGGACTGGACGGCAGCGTGTGAGCAGCGAGAGCTAATGGGCTTTTGCTGTGTGAGGGGTGCGCACCAGGGAGTGCCGTGCACAAGAGACGGGTTCTTCACTCGGGTGGCATTTAGTCACTACTTGGCCTCGTTATTCCACATGGGACGAAGCGCAACTGCGGGTAGCACCGATGTGCTGTGGGAACAGAAACCCTCAAGGGCAGCAAGAAGGAGGAGGAGAAGAGCCCCTGCAGGGTCAATCTGTAAACCCCACAGATTAATTGAGCTCCAAAGCAGAGGCTTGAACTTTCGCTCTGCAGTGCAGAATGGTTCTGGGTTCTCATTTTGAAAGATGGCCCATGTGCTGTCGGGTGCCGGAGAGCTCCTTGCGGACGGCCTCTGCGCATCGGCTTCGTGCCAGGATTCCTGTGCAAAGCGCTGTGAGGCTGCGTGAAGCTTCTGCTTTCCCCTAATGGTAACCTTTAACCTTTTCTCGTGCTCTAGGTGGCCATTATCGCTGGGAATTTTGATCTGGCGGAGATCATAAAAGTCCACAAAGCATCAGATGTTGGTGAGTCAAGAGGCTGCTTCTCTCTGCGTTTGTTTGCCTTGAGGAAGTTTTGCATGACCAGACATGTTAGTGGAATGTAAGGTGTGTGCAACTTAAGTCGTGCGCACTTGTAACCTTTAGAAAATATTACATGATTCAATGCTTTTATGAAGAAATGGACAAAAGGCATTAAAGGTCAATGGAAACAAAACTGAAATACAATGCATTTCTGAAATAGAAATTAAAAGTGCTCTTTGTGCAAGTGAATGCCCTCAAACAGCGAAAGTAAAATACTCTGTACACTCACGTTACCGTCTGAGCTAGGACTTCCTACTTTGGAGTCGTGGAGATGAGCATCAAGGGCCCCAAGTTCAGACTTGCCTTGAAAAGGACATTAACTAAGTAAAAATATGACCAACTAAGCAGTAATTCTCTGTGAAGGTGCTCAGTTTGAAGTGCAATATTCAGTGCAATGTTTTCTCCAAATTTATTTATCAACATTTACCAAGGAGCGGTCCCGAAGCTTTCTCATATTCTTTAAAGGGTCCGTGACATAGAAAAGGCTCCGAACCTCTGCTCATGACTGACGTCTGCAGACGAGAGGAAGTTGATGCCTTAACACTTTCCGAAGTTCCATCAGAGGTGCCTGGCAGTACCCATGTTGCTGGGCCGCCTTGGCTGAAACATAAAATGCTGGAACTCTCGTCTTACTGGCCTGTTTTCTATAGAAACTAAACACGCCATCTGAGATCCATCCGGATTCGTGAAAATGGACTTTTCTATGCTTCCGCATTAGGGGTCTGAGCTGGGAATGAGAGACACGAACTCCGACTGACACAGTGCTGCGGTTGCGATGCCCTTCTGTCACATGGGACGACAGTGTGATGCTTCACGGAGGTTCCTCGCAGGTGACACTAATGGGTTTCTGGCTGAAAGCAACGACTCTGTTCCGCATCCCGACAACAGGAGCTTGTTCTTGGCGTCCGCTCCAATCCTAATGAGAACTTATGGGCATCATGGCACCGTCCTTCATGCCGTCTCTTTTTCTCTCCCTCTGGCCATTGTACCTCCTGCCCAGAGTGGCCTTCTTGGATTATCTTCTATGACTTTTCCATGGCTATGAAAACAGTGAAATCTAAAGTTGCTCAGCAGTTCTCACCGGTGTAGCTGTTTTACGCTGAAACAGACATAGAGCGGCCTGGCAAAGGAATGTAAAGTGTGAGAAACAAGGACTGGCCGTCTGGAATGCAGATACCAGTGAAGAGCGAGCTCTCGAGCGACGGCGGTGCTGCAGCTGTGAGTCGCGGCGAACGTTCGCTGCGAGACGCATCGCAGTAGCAGCACCTTAGACACGCCACTCCATGTCCGCACCTCTTCTGTAATGGGCTGTCAGGGAGGCAGGCGTGATGTCATATCACAGTTGTTGCAGGGAACGCTGACGCTTTGAAATTCAGAAAATTAATTTGTTCACTTTCAGTCCGATACCTTCTGAGACAGTAAGTAGGATTGCCGGTACCGCGCTACTGAGTAGCGTAACTGTTCGCTGCCAAAGGATCCAGCATCTGCGGGTGTTGCACCAGTAGCTCGAACCCCAGCTTTGGCCACGGTCACAGTCCGCAGTATTGCTGTTGATCTGGCCACAGTTCTGCCGCTGCTGCCTCAGTTACACTGCATACTGCAAGGTTTCAGTGGCTGGAGGAGAAAGGAAACAACGGAGGAGGATGGACGTACTGAACATCAATGCGTTTCCTGTGCCGAGTCCGATTTTCGGAGCAGCTGCCCTACTGCGACTGCGGTGAAGCACGTGCAGCGGCAAAACTGCACAGCATTCAAACAGAACCACAACAACGGTTTCTTTCAAGTTTACATTGGGTTTCAGTGGCGAAAACTGGACTCGTCAGTCATTAGTGCACATGCGGCTTCTTATTCCTTACTGAAGATCTCCCTCGGCCGGCTGCCTGTAAACCAATTTAATGCAAATTCCAAAAGGGTTTTTTTCCTCTCTTCCTCAGAAGCCTTTAGTCCTTGATTTATTAAATTAGCCATAACTTCTCAAGTCATTTGCCTTTATTTATAGAAATGTGTAAATGTTTGGAGATACAAATTGGGCATCCGGCTTTAATTAAATCGCTCACAGCAGGAGCTGAGACAGTGTTGGGAGAGATTTGGCCGCTGACAGCAGGAAGCGCCCTCTCTTTCCCCATGACTAATGCACGTGTCCGCCCCCCCGATCCCTCCCACCCCCACACACACCCTGCCCCCATATGCTTTCCAGTGCCTTTCAGGGAAACCCCCTCTTATACCAACCGGCGACGGCTGGTGGTCAGTGGCCTGCCGACACCGCACTCCCTCCCGCGCTCCGCCAGTGACAACAACCTCCTGGCGGACGGGCGGGGGCCGTACTCACCGGCGCCGTCGCTGCGCAGCCTCCCGCCTGCCGATGTGGCCGACAGCAGCCTGCAGAGCACCGCCAGTTCACGCAGCTCGCATTCGCGCTCACCTTCGCTGCACCGCGTCCAGGAGGAGGTCGACAGACTAGGCCCACGGAGGCCCACCCGAGGCCGGCTCAGGTCAGCCACCTGCCATTCCTACACCCCCCGTTCCTCTCAGGCTTTCCTCCCTCTTTTGCTTTTTGTCGGAATCTCATTCTTTGTCTTGGTTTTCTTCTTGCTCTTGATTACAACCTCCATCTCTCAACCATTTTATTCTTCTTGCTCCTTCTCCTCATCTCCACCGTCCAAGTCATGTACCATAGATGGGTACATGATTGACTCATCATTGGTGTATAAACATGTTTTTGTTAAAAGCAGCTGTTGTTGAGCCTGGTATGTCCCGTTCTTGTGGGATGCAATGTTGACGCGTTGCTGTGTTTCCCAACGTCCACCGGGACTCCAGTGAAACCAGTGGCTGGTCAGTAAGGAGTACCAGGGAGGGTAATGTGCTGTGGGTTGAGCAAGAACAGGCCAGACAAAAGTACGAGCAGGAGAGATGGACTGTGGACAGAGTGTGGAGACGGGAAGGACGTGCTCTTTAAGTCACCGGCTGTACAGTAACAGGATGCATACTTGTAATACAGTACCGTGGTACAGGAGGCAAGTTTGTTCTTCTATGTCTGAGGCATCTTTTGCATCAAAGCTCTTCTCCGCTGGCTTGGGACATACTGGAAACGCAAAACGCGGCTACCAGGGTTTCTCTGGATAACATCCAAGGTCTCCTAAAGAAAAGGATGCGCCAGATTTATCCGTCATCTGTTTGTACTGCAGGACACCATCGGTGTGAGTTTCCAGCTCTTGACAAATACGATTATGGAATTTCTGATGATGGCAAATTAACCTTCTCAGTATTTGAAGTACAAACTACAAAGATTTATACTCAATAGAGTTTCACACCAGCAATCTATGAGTTTATTTTGTACTGGAGTGCAGAATATGTCCATATTTTACTGCTAAGGAGCAACCTTCCCTTTGACCAGTATGTGAAGCAATAGCATGGATTTTTGTTTAGAATTGTTATTGTTGTATTAATTTGTTTTAAATTGTTAAATCACACAGCCGTTGTACCGTTATTCAGGCCCAGTGCTCCCCGATTCCAAACACCATGCTCTGCTCAGCCCTTTGATAAGGGAACCATTTGAAGATATTAAGGTGGTGGGGTCACTGTTCAGTGTCCCCATACAAACACAGAGCGCTCTACAATAGAGATAGATTTGTCAATGTCAAGCTGTTGAGTCGAGAGGCCGGGCCTTTTAGGGCTGTGGACGTTGCTTTGCCAATGTGCTCGCCAAAGATAAGTGGGAATGACGGCGGCCCCACTGACCTGGAATGCTAAACTGGACTAGTAGGTGGAATGCTTCTAATGCATCTGAGAGGTCCCAGTAGCTGAGTGAGCACGTCATCAGGGGCTACTTCACGTCAACGCCACCGCACATGACGCTTCTGTCAGAGGGAGGCAGCCCAGGGGAGAGATGGGACATGACAGCCCCTTCTTCCTTCGCCAGGGATGTGTCGCCGTTGTCTCCAGCCCATCCATCAGTGGCTGAATATCAGTGGGTCAAAGAATGTAATGTGTTTCACGCAGAGCTGTAGCCGAAAATCGTGAGAACTCTCTCACCCCCTTATGTACGTTCATAGGAAGCATGACAACAACAACAGGAAGTCCATGACAGGCATCAATCACATACTTCTGGAAATGTTACTGAGTGGCAGTCGGTGATCTTTATAAAGATCAGTATGTTTATGAAGGGTCTGCCGAGGAAAGAGGTCAGACCCAAAGTTTCAGGGTACCGGGGCAGTACCAATTGCAGCTACCAGGGCAGCTGGTAGTGTAGTTGTCAGAGCTGTTTCCTTTGGATCCAAAGGTTGCAGGTTCGAGTCTCACCTCCAGCTGTAGTACCTTTGACTAAGGTACTTACCCTTACGCACCCTTTTTCTCCCTTTGGAGAAAAGTGTCAGCTAAATGGAGTAATATAAATGTAAGTTAACGGTATTCTGTACAGAATGCCTCCCCATATGTGCCGTTTGCACTCCATTGTATTCCTCCGTCTGTCATCGGTGAGCCGTGGTCTGTTTTTAATTACGCTCATAGGGGCCTGTTTGAGGTGTGCCGATGAGGACCTGTGTAGAGTCGTACTGGGGCGTGAGCTTCCGGCTTGGCCAGGTGGTCAACGGCCCTGACTCCCCCGCTCTTCTCCGGGCTGCGACCCCCTCCGGTGTTCCCAGTATAGCCAGCTGCCTTGTCTGTGGCTAAAGCGGGGCACGGCAAAGTAAGGTGTGCCAAGCGGCCCCGCCACCTGCTCTGCCACCTCCTGGCCTTGTGGCAGGGGTGCAGGCAGTCTTGGGATAACAGGTGTCATACCTCTTCCCCCACCGGAGGAATCTGGAAGGGAACAGTGGCGGAAGGGATGACAGCACCTCTTAGAGCGTTTGGACTTCAGTAGGGCCCCTCTGGCTGATGGCTGTTGTTATCTCCTGGTTTTACCTCTGATGTGGGGGGACTAGGCTTGTAGCAAGGAGGCGGAAGGGGGTGGAGAGAGAGAGTGGAAGCGGTATCAGGGCAAGAAGAGACTCCAATTCTCTTCGCTTCTCCGAACTCCTCCTAATGAATGTTACAGCCTCAGCAAGTTTATATGGCCATTTTTTGGTGCCTTTTTTCTTAGAGGCTGCGGTTGCTGTTCGAAAGTTGCCATGGCAATAGAGGACAGGAAGCGGAACCCTCTTGAAAAATGTTTATCAGAATTTTATGTCGACATCTGTGCTGGCGCCTGGGTGCAACTGATTAACCGTTTTCATTTAATTTGTTTTCACTGTTTTCTACCGCACACCTGTATCAGTCAGTCACTAGTTACTACAGAAGTCTTTGTGTCCCATCACACGTAATTCTCTTTTCATAGTATGCAAGGGTCACTTTTTTTAAAGAAACAAGCAGTGATTGATCATGAGCAATTTGGGATTTTGGAAATATTGTCGTCTTTTTCTGTTTTCCTTTAAATTTTAGCAATTTGTTTTCGGTCTGATGTAGTAATAGGGAGCAGCTGAAGAAGTGAATGAAACTGACCTAAAGAGGGCACATCCTACACTGCTGTAGTGTAAACTGACAGCCATGTTCTAAAGCAACGGGAGGCAAACGGGAAGGACAAGGTCATAGACCTGTGGGGGAAAGAAGAGGATTTCGTCGCTGCTCTGCAACAAACCGGCATGCAGGGGATTCCAGAAAATGTGAGGAAATCCTGACGTGGCCTTTGGCGGCTGCTAGAATGCATGAAAGCGAGGTGTGCAGGATGGAGTGGGCTTCTCTTCCACTTTCCCTATTGACCACAGGAATAATCTCTTCCTGTACGGGACGGTCAGGGATTACCATTCCCTCTCGAAAGGACTGTCATGCTTTATGCTGGTGGCGTTTTCCATAACTCATTTAAAACATCTCAGGTTCTCTGGCTGAAGGGGCACCACTGCTGCTTCAAGGTTTTGGAACGAGCCAAGAAAACCTCGAACCCTGCTGAAGTGCGGAAATATTCAGCTCAACTTCCTTACATTAACGTATAGGTTTGCCAAAGGGTTCTTCATGTTAGTCATGGTTTTCTTGACTAAAAACCCTAAGAGAAAGCCAGGTACACAAAAACTGCCTTCAAATCAGCTTTCTGCAACTTTCTTTATTTGTAAAGGCTTGATCACCTGGACAGTGTGTAACGGCGTGTCTGTACCGGTGTGTTTCTATTGTATTTGGCTGAAAAACACAAGATCCGTGTAGCCGGGTTCCAGGAGCACTGAATGTGTGTATTAGTCACAGCTGTTTAGGCAGCGAAGAGCCAATTATCCAGAGGCAAGGGGTCAGATTGCTTCAGCGCTACAAGTCATCTGGAAGACATGTGCGTCAAAGCGCCGAGAAGGAAGCCTTGATCAGTGGCTGTTTTAATCTGTCCAGGCAGGTTTTGCAGCAAGATTCCTTCTAAAGCACACCAGTTCTAGTTATAAAATCATTTTTGGTCTATCTAGAATACCTTCTCATAACAATGAATATTAGCACAAGTGAAAACACCGCTGGCCAGTCAGAAGCATGCAGTGCAGAAGGGAGGATCGAAGGCTGCTGTACCGCTGCGAGCAATGGAAGCCATGGTATCCTTTCCACACACATACATCGGCTTTTGGGAGACGACCTCCAGTGGTCTGGGTGTTGCCCTACATCACCGAGTCACAGTGCTTGCGCAGAGACTCCATATGCGCTTCTCGAGGGACAGCGCGGGACTTGTCCTCAACTCATGCTGCAGTTATCCACAGTGAAAATGCTCGGTTTTCGATATCACGTTTTCTCCCCAAACTTTTAATCGGCTGTTTAGCATGCCATCATCACTGCTGTTCCGCGTTCAAAGAAAATGCGCCTCAGTGTCAAAGCTGCACTTGAGGGAGACACTGTGGGACAGGATGACACTGGTGATCATTATGGTGTAGGTGCAGGTCAGTGTGTGTGTTTGCAGGTCTGTGTGTGCCTTCACACTAACAGAGATGGGTTTCAACAAGAGTACCTCTCTCGATAGTAGTATTGCTTTTTGGGGTAGTCGTAGGCTCCCTCTATCCTTTCGCTGACAGCACTCTAACTGTAGGCAGAAAGGCTTCAGATGTCGGGGGGAGTGAAAAATGGGGGGATAGCCTAAAAGCCTTAATACCTGAGAATTTTGATGGTTTCTTTCTCATGGTGTTGGAGGATCTGTAGGGATGGTGCTGTGGCCTTCAACATCTCCACCTTGGACTTTCAACAGGTTAGATAACCTGAACTTTCATACGAAACCACACTCTTTATAATATTTACCTTGTACGTGGGCCCCGTCGTGTTGCTCTTAATGCAGCGCTCTAAATTGTCTTCCTCCAAGTATTGCTGTTAATGAGAGAATTATGTGTTTAAGAAAGCTGAATATCTCCAAAGAGAGCCACCGTGTTCAGTCTGGGTGGGAGCAGCAGCACAACAACAGAACTCCGCTCCAATTAGGGAGACACCAAGACCTGTGTAGGTGGAATTCATTCTGCCTGCACTCTGGATATCAGTCCCACGGCTTTCTTGGGAGCTGTTAATTGTTATTTAAATGGGCTTCGGAGTAGGCAGGCAGTCGCCAAGTTCACGTGCATTTAAAAAAAACATGAAATCGGTTTGTTGCAGGTTGTTTTCCATTTGGTTATTTGAATTTTGTTATTTGCAGTTGAATTCTTTCTCCCCGAGTTTGTTTCCCATTTTACAGGGTGGAGGAGTTAAAGGTAGAAATCATCCTTGTGTGTATTTTGCAGGCACTGTAGCCTGTCTATTGTAGGGATTTGTGCTGCAGGAGTTTATTTGTGCCTTTTGTCACCTTATAAAGCGTTGAGAAATATTACTGGGTGGACATTGTGCTGCCAGCAATGACTGGTATTAGCATTGTCCATTTGTTTTGAGATAAGACGTCCTTTTGGAGCACAACATGGTGTTGAAGAAAGGAGGCTGTGTGTAATAAGTAGCATTCAAGGTGAATACCTACTGAAGAGTTTAAAAAAAAAAGGGAAGAAAGAAAAAGAGGAAAAAAACTGCGAGGCCGTAAATCTTGTTTACGGGAACCATCTGTCTCCTCTGCGTCTAAGTAAGAAGTGGAGCAGTACATTGTAATGGCTGCTGGTTAGTAATAATTGGCTCGCACGCAGCCTGAAGAGACTTTTGTCTCGGGTTTATAGGGTTAGGGTTCGATGGGAGAAGAGGTTTATGGGAGTTTCAGTGAAGGAAGGGATCTGCAAGGCCAGTGGGGGCCAGGTGACCGTGGGGTTGGGGAAGCATCCATGCAGAAGAGTTAATGAGCCAACAGCGGGTGGGGAGTGGGGGGGGGGGGGGGTGCACTCTGGCAGCTGTCAGCCAAGGAGTCATAAGCTAGAGGAGTGTGTAGCCATGTGTATCCATTACCTCACAGGCGCACCCTCGCCTAACTCCGGACAGTGCCAAGGTGCCAGTTGTGGGTGAGTTATTTAATGACTGTGGTCCTGGCTAGGACAACGTGTCAGCGCTTTGGTCCACCGAGCTCCCAATGGGTAGAGCATTGGTGTCTCCTGAAGGCCCCTCACCGTTGCTCCAGCCTGCGAGCGCTGCAGGCACCGACTTCAGCAAGGTGATCAGTTTAACTGTGGCTAAATCCCAACGACACTGAGACCCAGACAGACAGAGACCTCGTGTTCAAGCTGGAACAATCCCTGTACAGGGCGTCACACTTGCAATCATTTGTCACTCGCCTCGTCAGGGTGATGGAAACGTCGTCTGTCACCTTCTCTTGGGCTGGCTACCCTGAGGGCATGGCTTTCATCATGAGATGTCGGAGGTCAAAAGGCGCTGCTGTTTTTGAGCCTTGGCCCAAAGGGGCTGTGATGTGGCCCACCCTGCATCCCTTCCTATTACTGAGCCTCCCACCTCAGTACCATTTCTGTGCTACCCTCATCATCCTTAAGATGCCCCCAGTTAGTTTGCTTCTGTCAGCTCCCAGGCTGCTGACACTGGTTCTGGTGCTCTGGCTTCCTACAGTCCAAAGATGGCTTTCAGGTTAAATGGGGACCCTAACATTGGTCTTAGTTGGGACCGTGTGTGGCTACCCTGCAATGGAGTCATATTTTGTCCAGGGTGTACACTGCGTCCTGTGTATCCAGGATAGGCTGCTGCCACAACCCCGACCTGAGCAAGCAGTTAATAATACTGAACGAGGACATCATATTAAGACAGAACTGCCGCACGGGTGTCCCCCCCCCCCCCCATTCATGTGTGATGCATCTTAGATTAATGTTCTAATGCGTAAATTTGTCGACGCTACGTGGGTTTGTGTGTGGTCAATACCACCTGATGATTACCGCTCTGCAACCTGAGAGACTCGGTGTATAACAGCCCTGTCCGTTCCAGTGGGAAAAGCATCAATCCCACCCGTTCGCTTTCAGGTGAGTGTGTGTTTGTTCGTGCGTGCATGCATGCGTTCAGGACAGCAGGATGAGCAGATGCAAGTTGACAGACTCCATCAGGATACTGGGTTCCCCATAGTGGAGAGAGGCTTGCTTCCTTTCGCAGTGCCAGTGAGTTTGGATCGTTGCCTTGGTACATTGGCCCTCGTGAAAAGTGGGCCACCGCATCTGTGGACACCAATTTGCATCACTCCTTTTGTTTAGCAAAGGACATCATCACGTTGACTTCCAGATGTGCAAAGGCTGACCCACTACGTTGCATTTATCATTTTTGAATAAAGGTTGGCATGAGAACTGAGCAGCTGTCCACTATTCCATCGGCCAGAGCAGATCTCTTGGTGCCGCCACGAGTGACAGGGCAGCTTTCATTACTGGTGACATATTTTTGCTTTTTTAATTACTTGTTTATTAGCGCTGGCCTAGAAGGGCTGATGATAATCATACTGAGAATGAAAAGGTGGGCCTGTGCCAAACCCCAGGTCCAATGGTGGGCACAGCAAGGGCCGATGGGCAACAATTCAGCCCAGGCTCTCCGGAATTGGTCCACGTGCTCCCTTTGGAGAAACGACACAAGCGGAGCTGGTGTCTGAAGTTGATCGAATGCTGCCCCTGCCGACAGGCAAGAACAATCGATGGCAGAGACACCGATGCAAAGGTCCTCCCTTCACAGTGCAGCGTTCTCTGGCCTCGGCTGGTTAAGTCTGTCTTCTGTCTTTTATAATCCGGCACAGAGCAAAAGCAATATTTGTTCCGACAAGACGTTCTGCGTTCTTATATTATTTACTCAAAGTAAACAGCCGATCAGCAGTCTTGGGACTGAGCATCCTTAACACAGCCAGTGTTTGTGGTTTTAAACCAGTTACTTAAAACAAGCTAAAATAATGAGCATACCCGACCGGTGAAAAGTGAGCGTTCACCTGCTGGAAACTAGTTTACTTCTCAAGCTTTCTGGTTGACAACTTGGATCAGGAGACGAGCTGCCATGTCTCCTCAGCTCCTCTGCAGCACTTCCCAGAGAGATGTGGGACACCTGTGAGCTGTGTCCACCCTGCTGCCCAGGTGTTCCCACATTTTACACTGGTTTTCTGTATAAGAGGCGCCTGGTAGTGTAGTGGTTAGAGCTGCTGCCTCTGAACCCAAGGCTTGCACGTTCGAATCTCACCTCCCGCTCTAGTACCCTTGAACAAGCTACTCACTGTAAATTACTCCAGTAAAATAACACAGCTGTGTAAATGATGAAATAAGTGTAAGCCACTTAACACTGTAAATCGCTTTGGAGAAAAGCATCAAGTAAATGATGTGGCAGTTTACAATGCACAGTGGGTAAGAATACATTTATAATAATGTATACTCTCCTCTTGTGATAAAGTTATGTTTATAATATTGCGGTGTAATTTATGGCTGATTTCAGAAACAGCAGCACCGGTACGTTCAGTACAGCCGGTACCTTGTGTAACTGGATGATTGGCGTGAATTTAGCTGCAGGATTTCCTCTCTTAAACAGTGTGTTTGGAATGTAATGAGTGGTTTTAAACAAGTAGGTGATGGGTAGGGTAGCACGTGGTGAAAGTGAAGTACAAGTGGAAACGCTGCCAGTGAAAAGTGAGGCATGGAGGTCAATGCCCCTGGAGCCGGTGTCCACAGTCAGCCTTAAAGCTGCTCGCATCCTGGTCGACCTGGAGGGTCATAACTCCGGTGCCCCCTTCTCTTCCTTCTGCCTCCCCCCTCTGCACTGTCAGCAGCCCCACGTTCATGGATGCTGATGTACAGCCGCCATTATGGCGGTATACTTCTGCAGTTACGCACACGACAACCCCAGAAAAACAGTGTTGGGGCAGAGGGGGAAAGAGGTACAACTGAGGGTGTGTGTGAGTGAGTGTGTGTTGAGTGGCAGCGAGAGAGACAAAGAGAGAATATAAAAAGGCATACGTGTGATACAGCTGCTGTAGTAAGCGTCGGGGGGGGATTCAGGAATCCCTGAGTCATGGGAGGAAGAGGGTTCGAGCGCAAAGCAAAAGGAGATGAACGGACTGTGATGCAACAGCCATCCGTCCCAAACATGCATGCAGACACATGCAGACACACGCAGACATGCTGGCTTGCGCACGCACACGCACACACGCGCGCGCTGCTCAGCGGCGAGATGCAAAGCTGCCTTTACCTGAACTGTGCGGAATAGAAATAGAAAATCCCTCCAGAAGATGTTGTGAATGAGTCTGAAAATCAATGCCCACTCTCCTTGCGGCTAACGCGGATGGAGGGGCTCTGCGAGAGGAGCGAGGGGGAGAGGGAGAGAGAGGGAGCGAGGCAGGGCGAGCGGGAGAGAGACGGAGAGAGGGGGATAGTCCTGGACGTGACAGCCGTAGTGCTGGTGAATGAACGATCTCCGGAGCACCAGCCTCACTGCCTGCAGTCCCATTAGCATTCGCGGCCTCACTCTTCGAGGAGCTGCTCGTGGAGAGGAGGGAGGACGGATCAGTGGGCGGAGCTCCGCAGCAATTAAGCAGAGGGGACGGTGGTCTGCACCCCTGCGCTCCCCGAAGAGCCGTTCCTGGGAGGCGAGCGGAGTGCGAGCGCGGGTCCACGGGCGCCGAGGCGTGTGCGTGGTGTGATGCGGAGGGAGGGGCCAAGGGGATCGACGGGGAGGGCAGCGGCAGAGCGCAGCGGAGCCAGTTGGAGTGCGGGGCGGCCGGCGGCGGAAGCAGGAGCAGGAGGAGGCTTGCACCGGGGACCACTTGCCCGGCGCTCTGGACATGCTTGACTGGCCCTGGGCCCAGCCTGTGGCCCACGGCAGGCCCGCCTCCAGCCACCAGTAGTAACTGTGACGTGGAGGGTTGGGGGCGGGGCAGCATCACACGCCGTACACGTGGGCGCCCGGCAGAAGAGGTGGAGGCAGGGGGAGTCCCACTGTACAGGGGTGCCGGTCTCGCTTCGGTTCCTCTGCAGACGTTGACCCCGTGGCACGCATGAGGGGCCCCGGTCGAGGGGCACGTTGAGAGGGCGCCGAGCGCGCACGCGGGAGGGTGGGGGTCGTGCCGCCATGTCGGTGACCACTGGCTTCAGCTACCAGCTGCCGGGGATCACCACGGTAACGTATGTTTTCGTTTACAGCCCCAGCACAGTCCCGCGGGAGCCCAGTCCTCCTCCTCCTCCGCAGCCGGCTGCTGTCACCGGGCCCCGGGGGCCCAAGCGGAAACTGTACAGCGCCGTGCCTGGCCGCACCTTCATCGTGGTGAAGCCCTACACACCCCAAGGGGAGGGTGAGATCCAGCTAAACCGCGGCGAGAGGGTGAAGGGTAAGTGCCGGTCTCTGTTCTTCCTCCCGACAGTGCATGGGCCAATCCATCCTAATGAATGCTCTGCATCTGCGCTGGCGCCGGGGCTCCGCTGCTCTCACCGGAGACATCGGTTCCTTTGCACCATCTACCTGGGGGGATGTGTCGGAATTTGGCCAGCACGCTTTATTCATGTATGAAGCGATGCTGTGCAGTAGCTGCTGATCTGGCTCAAAGGGTGCTGTGTGTCACTCGAGACAGTCAGGCAGGGGGTTCGAAAGCAAGCGGTCACTCTTCGACCCCCAGGGCTCAGCTGGGAATACAGGACAGCGTGCACTATGGCAGGAGTTGCGAGCTCTTCACGTCTTTGTGCTCGTGCCTGTGCAGGCCTTGCAGAGCCCCATGTTTCACGCGTGTTCAGGCCAGCGGTGTCGTTCGGAAACACAATCCGTTGTTTATCAAGTGCTGTACGTGGGAGAGATCGGTATAATCAATCTGTGAAGTTACACATAGTTACGTGCTGTCAATCAGTCTCCTGACCAGAGGTATTAATGGTTTGTAAGTTAAATAAAAAGCTCCTTATTATCACGTTCAGGAAAAAAGAATTTCACGTTCATCACTCATCTGCTTTTCTTTAATTTTGCAGTTTATGATGTCCGTTTTTCTTTCAGTACATCGTAATATGTGAACTTTTCTGTTCTCACTGTCGTCACTCTGCTGCCATTTCATGTTTTCTTCGTTTTGTCTCTTCTCATTTCCATTCCCGCCTCATTCCAGATGATCAGTCTAATGATCTGGGAGGTAAACATAACGACATTCTGCCTCTTCCTCTCCTTCTAAGAGTTTAATGAGATCCCCAGCAGACAAAACCGTTCCTTTTGTTGTCTTTGGGTCCTACGGGTTGCACATGGGTGCATCTACTGTGTGTGTGTGTGTGTGTGTATGTGTGTGTGTGCGTGCGTGCGTGTGCGTGCGTGCGCGTGTGTGCACGCATGACCAGGTTTCACAGGCACTAGTTCAAATCCCAGTGTATCAAGAATCCCCCTGCACCCCCACTTCCAGTGCACGCCCCCCACGTGAAGTGTGTATCTGCAAGTTACAGCTGCGCACACCTGCACGCTGCATGTCTATGTGAGAAGATAGAGCTTTACTGCTGTGTGTGTGCCGACCTTCAGTCTTCCTGCCTCTGATAGATTCCCTCTTCTTGCCCCTCGAACCCCTGTGGTTACTTCCTCCTCGGCATTTTCTAAGAGTAGTTGTGAAAAATCCAGGTGGCCTGTTATATGGGCGGCTCAGTGGTTGTTGGAGGGTCTCCCCCACTTGTGCGCTTACCGTGGTAAATTTTCCATTCTGACAGTATCCGTCTCTTTCTCATCTACCGTGTTCCCAAAGCAGGTCTCAGTGGCATCCTTGTTCATGGAGTTTGTTACTTCCTCTGCTGTGATTGGGAGGTTCTCAGCAAGGATGACTTTCCTACGTGTGGTGCACTAAACTAGGGCTGAGTGGAATCTGAGAGTTTCAAGGAAACAACATGTTAAGGTTTTTTTTGTTCTCCAATACCAGCACACGAGTGGAGATCAGTGTCATGGTCGTGGTAAACACGAAGGCATTTGCACTTCTCTTTGGTGTTCGTCCCGAGTTCCTTGAGCTAAATGTGCCCAAGCATTACAGAGGTTTGTATTTAGTGTGGATGACATGTAAAATGCAGTAAGTGTAGCTTGAGCATGTAGTGATGGTATGTATATCATCCATGTTGTGGTAGTTATGGTATGTATGATATCATCCATGTCATGGTAAACTTTGTACATAGTTGTTTTACTGTGCTGAAGCTTAAATTGGCATTTGTTTATTTAGTTGCTGCTTAGTACTTACAGTATTAAGCTGCTTGTAATTATCCATTTTACTGGTGCAGTTAAGTATAAATGACATCCATCCTTGTACCAGATACCAGGTACCAGACAGTGGGATTTGAACCTGCGTCCCACTGACTCTCAGCTCGCTGACTTTTTAGAACATGTTGAACGCTCTGTTGGTTTGAATTTATGCGTGTTTGTGTGTGTGCGTGTGCACACACTGCTAGTACCCTACTGCTCCTATGTTCAATGTGGGGAGGGCCATACAAGGGGGAGCAGACGATGTGCTGGTTACAGCTGCTTACCTCCACTCCAAGGACCCAGGTTCAAATTCCACCTCCTGGTGTAGTACCCTTGAGAAAGCTCTTATCCTGAATTGATGCAGGAATAAGTACTCAAGTGTATCAATGGGTAAATCACTGCAACCAAACACTGTAAGTGACTTTGGAGAAAGGTATCAGCTAAATGAATGTAAAGTTAATTGTCGCTCTATCGCTGTCACACAGAAGGCGATCAGTCTAGTAAGTGTGAACAAACATGCTATTACTTTGCTGCTTTCCCTCACCCACAGCTCTCAGAGAACAAACACATGGTGTAATTGTAGGGTACAATATAATGTGGTTAAAATTCATTGGTTGCTCTTCTTGCCTGTTTTTTTTTTTTTTTACTGCATGGTACAAAGAAATAGTTAACGAAAAAATGAAACCCGTGGTTAATGGAGGTGCTTCATGGGGTTCCAGAGTTACCCAGCTCTTGATGATGGACCTCCTGGGGCTGCACTCTTATGTGTTCATTTCTTCCTCGTTCTGCTCCACCATTACGGATCTCGGGGGAAAAGCGAATAGTTCTCGGCTTGTGCCACCATTATACCAATTTCCTGGCGTGACATTTCTTGTCTGTTTGATGATGTCGATGGTTAGTTACAGACTGCATCCTCATGGTTGCCTTCAGAATACACCAGAAAGATACATGCCGCCATTGTGCACTTTGCATAATTTGGGTAAAGTGGTTCAGTAGATTAAACCATTAGGCCATGTTTGTTTCTTCCAAAACTTCTTGTCCCCCTCTTTCCTTTACCAGTCATCCACTGGTAAATCAGAGTGACTGAGCACTGCACCTTGCACATGTGCAGTACTGTACTTAGAGTAGAACCAAAGTGGAGTGTGATGGAAAGGTGCACCATGGCCCTAATTCTTATTTACCGATAAGAGCCTCATTATTACCCTGTTTACTCGGACAGGTGGAGGTCGGCTCAATATCAACAATACATGCTGTTTGCCTTTGAGAAAAGGAGAGATCGTATGATGGACGGATCTTTTCATGAAGGAGCTGGTACTGTGCCACACACACACACACACACACACACAGGTTCCCCCAATTCTCAGCAAAAGCAGCAACGAAAATCTGTGAAGGTGCACAGAGATAAAAGCCGTCACTCCGCGATCTCATGAAAGCGTCACTCTGGACCCTTAACTTTGCTTCTCCAAACGATCTTATGCTTCTGTAACTTCCCATGGCAAACTCCCCCCTGAGCTTTTCCATTCAGGCCCAAAGCTCATAGGATTCTGTCCCCGGTTTTCGCGTGGAGCTGGAAGAGCGCGCCAATGCACACCTCTGGATGGGCTTGGTCAGGTGGTCTCTATCACAACTCCTTAATATTCCACAGGCACTAAAGTGCCATTAATCACCATTACAAATTTGTAATCTGCCTGTTATTTGGAGCGGTTTAATTTTTGTGGCTGTCTGAAAGATTAATAACACCAGGCAATCGTTAGCATTGCGATAATGCATTCGGGTGGGATGCCTCCACTTCCCCTGGTACCCACCCGTATGCGTTCGCTCTCATTTCATGGCCTGCGGGCCGTGTGGCTTGAGCTTCTGCTCTTACCCGGCAGGCAAAAACCACCTGGGCCGAATCCCAATTGCACGGCAGATTGGAGCAAGCCGTTGCTTTTTGCATCTATTTCACGTAGAGAGCGACCTACATAGTTCCCGTACTCTTGGGCCTCTACTCCATGGTAGCCTACTCACTGATGCTCTTTGTCTTCATGACCTTAGTGAAAAGGCAACCTAGATGTCACGAGAGCACAGGCTGACCCTGTGCTAGGCAAAGGTCCAGTGGTGCATTGTGGGTGGAATTTGGCTAATTTCCTTTATTTTGTGTCTCTGCATAACCTCGGAATAAGGAGTAGTACATTGCTGGATGTTCCCCTTCACTCCCAAGGCCTGCACAAGGCTATGATGTAGGGGGCACAGGCTCTGACTTCCAGACATCCATGTGCCCATCAGAAATTTATTTAGGCGTTTAAAACGCGCTGACCATCTGCCGAGCCAAATGTACGGGGACTTGAATATAACATTTTTACATGAAAATCTGTCACAAAATCTGTCCCTGTTATCACTGCAGTGGGGCATCAGGTACATGATGTATGAGAGCACCGATGACTGTTTCTTGTACAGTTTGAGTTCTTCCGGGACCATTTTGTCTTTTTAGCAACAGAGACCCTTCAGTGTTAGATTTCTCACAAAATGTTATGTGTAGCTATGCCACAGGAATTTAGTGATAGGTTTAATTTTGCTGCTTACATTTTTTTCACATATTAAATGTAGATGTTTTCTTTAAAATTTGAACCACATGTAATTGTGATTTTGAATAAATGATCCCTTCTTTGAAGGAGATTAAATGGAAATATGACAACGTACAGTTTCGTTGGTTTCACTACTGTGGTCAGTCTATAAGTAGCTACAAACTGCAAAGATGAATGTTTCTCATATTCTAGAATGTATCCCGGTGGACATAATGTGAAAAAGTATCGACGACTGCCTACCAAAAAGTCCACTTGACTGACAGGTGAATTGTACAAACAAGCTGGCAAACAAACGGTGAAATATGCCAGCAGCAAAGGTCTTTTATTATTTTTCAGTTAGAGCCTGAAGCTTAGTTATTGAGTTAATTTCTGAAAGTCACAGTCACAAGTGAGAAGCTTTTTACAATTCATATAGCTACTGTTATGGATAAGTTGCTGAGTTGCTAGCTTTGCTGCCCTGTATCTGCCTCTTCTATCACCCTCTAGATCTGTAACTCTGTAGCACAGACGTTGCAGCTGAATTGTAAGTGGAGCAGTGCATTGTGGGACCCATGCCAGGTATGTTGTTAGAGGTGACAGATCTTTTTTTGATCACTTATGCGTTTGTTGTTAAAAAAATACGTCACATTTGAATGAAAAGAACAGTTTGAGTGTCGTTTAATGGAAAACTGGGTAAACAGATCAATGCATCAGTGTGCTGCTGATATACAAGCTGCAAACTCTGTGTATTACTTTCCATTAAATGTTTTATCACATGGATAAAAGATTTCGCATTTATCTCACATTATGGCACACCTATGTTTAAGTGCCTTTGTGGCACTTACCTGCATTGGGATTCAGATTTTATACTGGAACATCATCTTGCAGTGGTCTTCCACATATACTCTCTCTCTCTCACACACACACACACACACACACACACACACACACACACACAGAGGCTGAAACCACTTGTCCTGAGCAGGGTCGTACCAAACCGGAGCCTAACCTGGCAACACAGGGTGACAGGCTGGGGGGGAGGGAGGGAGGGGACACACCTCAAGCAGGACTCGAGCCCCAGACCCACCAGAGAGCAGGACCCGGGAAAACCTGCTGCTGCCCCCCCTCCATTTTTGTGAAATATAGACATATCACTGAGAATCTGTGGAGTCTTTGCATTTATTTATTTAGCTGATGCTTTTCTCCAAATTAACTTACAACGTTAAGCTACATACAACTATTTCCCCCTTTATACAGCTCGATAATTTGACTGGGACAATTTAGAGTAAGGACCTTGCTCAAGGCTACTACAGTTCAGACCTGCAGCTTTTGGGTCCAAATGTAGCCGTTGTTACCACTGCACTACTAGCTGCTCCAGGAGCATTAAAGTAATTCAACCCATTTAATGTCATTACTGATATTAAATTTGATCAGATCTTTTTGGCAGTTTAGTGTGTGTGAGTTTTACAGGAATGAATATTGAGAGAGAAGAAACACCACCAGGTGATACTGTTATTATTTTTACTATTGGTGAAGAAGATGATGAAATGTGCAATTACAGGTGGTAATGACTAAACAGTCAATAATTGGTAGTGCCACCTTTAGCAGCAATGAATGCAGCTGAATGCTTTCTGTAGCTGTTGACTGGGGTCTCAAAGGCTGTGGAGGAATTTTGGGCCACTGTTCCATGCAGAAATGCTTAAGCTCATCAGCATTTGCAGGTCTTTGAGAATGAACAGCTCTCTTCAGGTCTTTCCATGACACCTCAATCAGATTCAGGTTATGATTTGATTTGGTCATTCCATAACTTCATTTTTATCTTTTCAGCATTTCTGATGTTGACTTTCTTGTATTTTTGGGGTGAGCTTGCTGAATGACCTAGCTGTGTTCCAGCTTCCGCTCATAGACTTATGGTCTGACATTCTCCTTCAGAATTTTCTGAAACAAAGAATTCCTAGTTCCTTCGCTGGCAGCAAAACATCCCCAGACCATCACACTGTCACCACCATGCTTGACTACTGCTTGAAGGTTCTAATCTTAAATGCTGTGTTTGGTTTCCACCAGATGGAATGGCGCCCATGTCATTCAAAAAGTTCTGATTCATCAGCCCACAGTACATTCTTATCGACACCTTGAGACATCCAGGTGTTTTTGGTGAACTGTGGATGAGCTTTAATGTTCTTTCGAGTGTATAGTGGTTTCTGCCTTGCCACTCTCCTGCGCGTCCCATTTTTGCACAGTGTCTTTCTTATTGTGAAGTCATGAACACTGACTTGAGCTGCAACAAAAGAGGCCTTCAATTCCATTAATGTTGTTCTGGGAATCATTTAGAGCTCATTAGTGATTTCACACATTGCTTATGAATTATTTTTTTTTGGGGAGAGGATGGAGAAAGAGGCACAGTCCAAGATTCACCACTGCTCCAAACTTTCTCCACTTGTTAAGTATGCCTCTGCCCATGGTTCAACTGAGCTTCAGAGCCTTAGAAATGGCTGTGTAACCCCACGCTAACTGACAGTTTTCTTTGTGCATAGGACAATGTGCCTCTATGAAACTGTCTTGTCAACTTGACTCTTTGGTGGTACGGGCTGGCCAAAATCAGGCCTAATTGTGTTCAAACAGCTGACTGACCTCCTTAGTTAGGTTGATTAAAGTGGACAATTGCCTTTTCACATCTATGGTTGCACATTTCATTACACTACACACCAAAGTAGTGACATAAAAACAATACTGGTGTTACTCTTTCTTTCTCAGGCTTCATTCTTTTAAGGCCACTGTTCCATGCAGAAATCTTTAAACGCGTCAACATTTGCAGGTCTTTGAGCACAAACAGCTCTTTTCAGGTCTTGCCACAACATCTCAATCAGATTTGATTAGGTCATTCCATAATTTTATTTTGTCTTTTTTGGTGTTTCTGATGTTCACTTGCTTTCACCAGACCAAAAAGATCTGGTCAGTTGAATCTGACAAAGCTGCATAAACAGAGGAAACTGGAAGGAGAGAATTTTTTTTTTTTTTTTTACAGGGGTCTATATGGACAAGCTGGTGTGTCAGTTGTTCTTCAGTCAGGTGCTGCACTGTCCAGCTTAATTTTAAAGCCTTGTTCTCCCACTGACACTATCAATCAGCTCTAATCCCTTCCTCCTGTCTGGCTTGCTGGATGTATAGGAATCATGTGGACAATTCAGTTTGTAGAGTACTGTGCTCTTCTGATAGCCTGGGACAGGAATGCTTGGTAATGACCGAATGCACGGCTCCTTGCAGAAGTCAACTGTAGTTTGCTCTACTTCCCTTAAGTGAAGAATTTTTAATGCTACACAAACCTTTCTATAATAAAGACTACATGTTTCCCAAGTGCTCATCCAATATTCACTTGAAAAGTGCACAAGTGAGAACTCCATTAGTACAGGATGAGGACAATGAAATATTGTAGTGGAAACTGTGTATGTGGATGTCAGAGGTGGAAATGTTGTGAAGGGCTTCCTGAGTCTTGTCCATTGCCCTCAAATGCAGTGCGGAGCAGTGTAAACCTTTGTAGTCACAGCTGCTGACAGCTTAAATATACTTTAATAAACTCTTGCTCTCAGGGCTGAAAAAATTAGGATTAGAGCACAAAGTGGCATCTAATTGACAGGTGCTATGATTTTCACACTCGTCAGAAACATAATGTATGTCCAGTTTGGGATGTAAGCCTTTGACACCCAGACAGCATCTGAAATGTTGTGCTGTGCAGAGATCCCCAAAACCATGCAAAGCGTTTCTGAATGGATTTATGAGGAAGGAGTGCAGTGCCCTCAGGAATGTTGCTCTAAAGGTGAAATCAAGGCTTTGTGGTGTCACGCAGCATTGTGGGAACGGGAGAGCTGTCGGCATGATTGCTGCTGACACAAGTGAGGTCAGCTGTTGACTACAGATGGCAGGTGGGTGAGAAGATCTCGTACCCACTGACAGACTCTAATTTGACAGCAACAACTGGGCTTTAGCCCTCAGACACACATCACCTCTTATTGCTCAAGACCACACTGCTCTTCACTGCAGGAAGGTTTCAGCTCAGGTGAGAAACATGAAGATTATTACTACTATTATTTTTGATATTACACAGTTATCACTCTCACTTTCATTGACCACTAGAAACTGACAGGCTGCAATGGTCCAGCGCCTCTTCCGGAATCACGGGGCACAAATCTGAAGGTGCTTCCCTCACATGGGATGTCAGTCCATCACAGGATTAAAATCATTTTCATTATTGTTGCTGGTGTTTCATCACCATTAATATCGAATCGAGAGCCTCAGGAGGTGTGAGGCACCCGCTTTAACCATTGTGCCCTCGTGTCCACCCTGAATGAGCATTCATCACATGCAGTTCCTCATACGTGCAAACGTACATGTCCAAGTCATGAATGGTTATGGTTATTCCTGGTTATCTGGAGCTTAATCTAAGGCTTATGACCATTCATACAGCTGGATGTTTTATCAAAGCAATTCATGTGAAGTGCTCTGTACAGCAGTACAAGAGAAGGTCGCTTTGGGGGGAGATGAAATTAAGATGGCAGCCCATGTCCTTAACTGCTGCTAGGCTGAGATGAACTAATGAAATGCGTTGCCAGCACACTGTGGGCATCATTTCACTGCTGCTGTCACTTGACCTTTATTTCTGTTATGATTCTGAAATAAACCTTCCACAGTAGTGTTGCCACCCCCCCCACCCCACCCCCCCACCACCATCAGACCTATTGCTCTCTTTGTGTCACACTAATTGACTGATACAGTGATGTCGGCAAGTGACTGGCCTGTCCTGTCCTCAGAAAAGCCACTTCTGCTGCAGGAAGAACAGGCGAAAAGCAGCGCGTGCAGCTCGAAGGCAGTATTAATGCGTTAATTTGCATAGCGCACCGCTATTAAACAAGCTCTGTTCTTCTCCCAGGTCGCAGCTCCATTGAGCTTCAAAAGAGCGCTCGTGACAAAAGGGCTTTCTCGGCGAGAGCCACAGTCATGGCGATTCACTTAATTACAACGTGGACACCTTTCACGTGCCCCCACCACACACGCACGCGCACACGTGACCAGGCTGGACTGACATGGTGCTGGACGACTTAACAGCCGATGTTTAAGCAGCAGTCAGTAGTCGTGCTGTAGTGACACGCTACAGTGGACAACATGTGGACAACGGGGCTCTGAATGGAAGGTGGGTAGATGTATGGAGCTGATTCATCTGTCTGCTCTGTTAAGATGGAAAAGTTGTCCCCTGAGTAAGTGGGCGGGGCAGCAGGCCAAGTTTGTCAAAGATTGGGTTTGTCCATCACAATGGGGACAGTGCTGATGCCCACATCTACAGGAGACGGTGTTGCGTGAGGGGTTGGTCATCCTCCTGAAGAGCAGCAGGCAACCGAGAGATGCTGCCGTTGGACACAGAGCCACAAGCCTACAGATTTAAGACGATGAAGGGTTTATATCACGCAACTGTAAGTGATGTGGATGGAGTTGCCCGTTTCCATAACACACAAGACCCAAATTAAACACTTGGCTTAAATAGGTTTAATTAACTGCTTCCAAGGTCGTCTTTGTTGCGCTGTGTGTGGGAAAACAACAGCTGTGTGTTTCTTCTCCGATGAACTTGTTCTGTGAGTGCTTGAGGACCATTTAATACTGCATTAATATCTGCTTGGCAATTATGTAGATTGTTGCGGAACTTCCAGACTTTGTGTAGATGAATGCAACTACAGTAAATCTGTGTAGTCCCCCCTTCGGGTTCTGACTGGTGTGATTAACAGGTGACCTTTTGACTCTGCCAACGTCTTATTCTGATGCAAGCAATTTCACCCCTCACTGGATGTATTCCCCAGTGCTTTAGCTGTAAACGAATACGTCTTAAAGAGAAACAATGAGCACGGGAGCAGTAAGCAAGGCTTGATGTAGTGCACTTTCCTGTCTCGTAAATGAAGGGCTTACAAAGAACTTTCACTGAAGTTTTAAAGGTAGCAAGTTTTTAGGCACTCCTTACTAGATTACCAGTGTAAATCTACTCATTTTCATCTAAAAGCAAACATGGCCAGCTTTGTTAATGGCTCCATTTCCTAATCTCAACCTCTTCTTCTTCGGTATTTTTAAAAAAATTTTTCTTTTCATGTCTTGTTCGGAATTTGGAATCACAGTTGCTTACAGCCTATCCTGGAAGCATTATGTGTGAAGACGGTTAGACCTTGCGCAGGGTATCTCTCTCATGGCAATTACACATACACACGCACAGCAAGAGCAACTCTGAGTGATCAGCTCATGTGAAACACATGTCTTCGGACTGTGGGAGGAAGCCCGTGTGGACATAGGGAGAACATGCAAACTCCACGCAAAATGAGTCTGATTCGAATCAACATTCGAACCGCCAGCCTAGGAACTACAGGACGTCAGGTTTACCTGCGGCTCCAACGTGCCGCTCCTCATTTGGAATTAAGAAATTCCTAATAGACGTGAGTATTTCCAGCATGCAGTTCATCGAACAGCAGTACCCAAGTACACGGAGATGGTAAAAGTGTGAGACTGTCTTCGGTCCTTGGAGTTTGTAGTAAAATCCTGGTGCAACAGGCGGTGCTACGTGAGTTTTCTGCACCACAGCCTCAAAGCTTCTGACGATTCTGCACGGTTTGACATCTCCAGCCCCTAGGCTTGTGTAGCATTGTGCTGAGGTTCCTTCCGTGGTGTCACTGGCGCGTGCGTTGATCCCCGGGGGGTGGGCAGGGGCACGTGGGCAGGGGCACGTGGGCCACCAAGCTCGGCTGTCGGGGGTCATTTGCTCTTCGGTAGCAGGTTTGTCATATTCTCAGCAGGTGGCCTTTCCTCGACCCTTCAAGTTTTTGCTGCCCGAGCAGCACACGGGAGAGTCCCCCTGAGGACCACTCATCCCACAGCTGAACGTACAAAGCCAGACCCAGATCCACAAGAACCTCCTGAGAAACACATCGCTCCCTGGAGCCACAGAAGTTGATTTTTGAGCTTTCTTTATTGTGGAACGTGTTTGTGACAATGACAGCACTTTTTCATTGTGTTTGCACCATGGAATCCTGGATTGTTTGTTTAGTTGTTTGCATATTTTCTTGTTTATAGCACATTTACATTTAAACTGTTTTTGAACCCACACCGGATCATTAATTTAGCAAAGACTGGCACGATGTGGTGTTACATTTCCTTCGGAAAAACAAACCTCACGTTTTCACACCTGACGGAAACCTTGGAAAAACAAGACGCGAGAGCATGGTGTGTGCTTGTGTGTGTCTGTGCACGCGGGTGCGGTGCAGGACGCGGCTCCCGGAACCAATGGCAGCGTGGAGCGACAGCGACCGCGGTGACACTTGTTAATTTGGTTTGATCCACCACTTCAAAGTGTGTTACTTTCAAGAGCAAAGTGTCTTTAATTTGTGGTTAACGAGGTACTTAAATGATCATTTCCTTTGGGGCCGCATGGGGGCTCCGGGGGCTCGGGGATGGGGGTGTGTTGGGGGGTGGACAGGAAGCCTTTACCGACACAGGACACGTCCCTGTCAGTGCCGATTTAAACATTTTAATGATTAAATTCAGGCTGTAATGATTGTCATCATTCAGGGAATCATGGGAGCGCTGTATCGCCCTGATGGACTCACGCCGCTTGCACCCTTTGCTCCAAGGTGACCAGGGCGCTCGATGGACTTGGGTGGTGCACTGTGTCATCGGCCTGTTCTGACTTCGCAGTGGGCACTGCGCGGTGCACCGCGGTGCAACCCACCCGGGTCAGCTCCCCACCCATCACAGCACCTGGCGCAGCGCTGTGCACCCACACACCACCTGGCACACTGTGTTTACCCTGTCCTCACACACACACACACAGAAATAACTGGTGGTCAGACTGAGGGATTCATTCAGCTGTTTTTATCCTTGTAACAAGCTACACTTTAACCTGACGCTGAAACTTTAAGATGCTGTAAGGATGCTGTAAATATATGAGCAGACACTCATTGGTTGTGTTATATACTTATGCTTTCGCTGCAGAGGCTTTACTTCTGCACATGAATGTAAGCTGTACATTTAGTTCTTGTTTTTCACCAGGGATTGTTTTAGCTCCAGGGATGAGGGGGGAAAAGGAAGCACACTGGTATTCAAGGCCATGCTGAACATATATATCCCTGTAGCTCCGTGTATATCCCTTCCGTAGCAATCGCTGTCGATGAGCCTCTGCTCCACAGTGCCAACTTCTTTTTTCTATGCATTTCTAAGTACAACGGATGCAGAAATAACACGGAGAATGTGTACTGTAATAGAAAAGGCTCGTTCAGGAATAATCCCCCAAAAGCAGAACGGCATTGGGCAGCTCGACACTCTCGTCATGAATCCTGCACGGAGCAAAGGTAAAACGGAATTGTGGTGAAGATGTAATGGTGTCACTGATGGTCATTGATTACCATGTTTTCCGTCTCGTGGTGATCATAGTGTCATTGGAATGAGGTCTTTAACCGTCCTTTAAGGGCTGCAGAGGGAATAAGTCCAATGAGTTTATTGCGGTATCATGATTGTTATTGTGCTATATGTAAAAACAGAGCCAGAATGAGACCCTGCTGAAGAACCGTACATTTCTGTTGCAGTGAGACCTCGTGCTCACACACATCGCCCGTCTCGAGGGGATTTTTCTGCGTGATGTGCCTCGTTTTTCCTAACTCTGCGTAATATATTCATCACATTGTGTATTACCGCATCAATCTATGTGTAGGATTACATGTGGAGCCCAGATACCCTATCGGTACTGTACATGTGTATGGTTGGGCTTTTTTTTTTTAAAAAAACCTATTGCAAAATCACTTACACATTGTAGGCAACAATAAAAAAGCTTTATTTTTTAAATTTATTTTTAAATAAAATTCTTAGAGCAAACAGAATTCTAACAAGTGGTCTGGTTTAAGTTATTTGCTTTTTCATAAAGTTCAGTTGCGGGTAGCTGACCTTTGATCCCAAAGTCACGCCCAGCTGTCCGCAGCAGTTAGTGCATCCGATGCATTTTAGGTCAGCCGAGTCATTTTACACCAACCTTGATCCACACCCTGCGAACCACTGCTCTGTTTGCACATTTAAAACTTTGGCTTTGAAATAAAGGAGCAGGACACGTAGAGATGAGTGCTGATCCTGCACTCCCCGAAACTTTCCTAAACTCGACTCTTGGGGGGTGGGGGTGGGGTTTGCTCACATTTTGCACGTTTCACTATGAAAAGTGGTAATTGCAGGAGGGGTGAGCAGCGACCCTTGGTGACGAGAGAGCGAATTGGTCTCAATGGCTTTGTGAACATCTCGCTGGCCTTGTGCTTGTCCCAATGAGATCTCAGTCGCTCTAGGAAAAAGATCAATACGACAGCTTTAATGAATTGTTCGTGTCTCTTGCATTTCACTTTATGGAAGTTGAAGATTTTTAATGCGTCAAGCAAAATTTAGTGTATTACGGAAAAATGGCGGTTATATAGGGTGGTAATGGTGATTTTTTTAGAATAAAGAGCCTTCCTTGTACAGTGGCCCGGCCCCATGTATTATGTGATTATACATTTACATTGATTTATTTAGCAGATACTTTTCTCCAAAGCAACTTCCAGTGGGTATTATGTAGTGTTATGAGCCCACACACCTTATTCACCAAGGTGACTACACTGCTAGATACACTACTTACAATGGGCACTCATCCGTACATCAGTGGAACACACTCTCTCTGCCACTCACACACTATGGGGGAACCTGAATAGTATGTCTTTGGACAGTGGGAGGAAACCAGAGCACCCGGAGGAAACCCACGGAGACATGGGGAGAACACGCAAACTCCATTCTCTGTGTGTGTGTGTGTGTGTGTGTGTGTGTGTGTGTGTGTGTGTTTTTCTGGAACAAGAGAAGCAAATGAGGGGGGCACAACCTTCTGCAGTCCTGTGTAGCACACAGTTGAAATTCATTTTATGATTAAATAATTCAAAATTGTGCTTTAGAAAGATAACAGGTGAACAGTGTGTCCTACATTTGAACCGGAACGTGAAGGAAAAACCGACTTCTGTTTTCGAAACGGTCCCTCAGAGGAAGCGCAGCGGGAGGACGAGGACCGAGTGTGTGAGTGTAGCTAAGATGGGCAGGGAGAGGTGTGTTTGGAAGGCAGGTCCATGGGACACGCGAGACTGAATGTTGGGAATGACGTCGAACATAACGACATGATTTATGGCAACTTAACTGTTTAGAGTCGAGTCTCCGTAACAAGGTTGTACTTCTCGTTCGTTTCCATACGCTGCCTGGACCCAGTCCAGCAACGGGACTTGCTGCTTCCAGATCTTTTGTTGTTCTCAGCAGGAAGCTCTTGGCAGAGGCTTGTGAGCAGGCGCTCGGATATATCGGTATAAGAGGCAAGCGCGAGGCCTGCAGTGACTCCGTATGGCTTTGGGGAAGCAGTCCTGCTGAAGGTTGCGTTTCTGCTCCTCTGTCACAAGTGGCCCGATGACAGGCTTCTGGGCAGCCTCTCCGCTCTCCACGCTTTCACACTACATTTACATTATGTTCACATTGTGCAGTTGTTCTCTTACAAGATTCTTTTCTCCAAAGCAACGTCAGTGATTATTAACCACAACCAGTCCCTGGATTACAAACGAGTTCCGTTCCTCGGTCTGTCTTTAAGTCGAATTTGTACGTAAGTTGGAACAGTTAGGTATGGTGGGTATCTAACATGTCAGTCAAATGTTTGGCTTAGTATATAGTATATCGTGTAACTTTCTATGTATAAAAAAACATTAAAGAAACCCTTCCAGATACACTAAAACATCTTTGACATGTAACTCCAGTATTTATAATGGGGGGGGAACATTAAAGAAACTTTAATGTTCACTTTTCCAATGCTCGTTGGCATTTCACCTTTTTCCGATCGCTTCATTATTTTCACTGTAGTTTCAATCGTGATCGTTTTCTTTTTCTTTGATCCATCACTTGCATCACATTTACTCTTTGGTGCCATGGTTAGGAGGGTAGAGACAAAAAAAAATTACAGCCAAATACAGTAACACACGAGACACTGTTAACAGCAACGTGGTCCGACTGAAAATAAGGAAGTCTTTGTCCTACCCCGGGCTCATCAGCTGATGAACCGCCGTAGACGCGCAATGTTTTGATGCGCGTTGCAAAGTAGCGCCTGTTTGTTATTACGAACCATTGTACGTAATTTGAATTTTTAATATGGGGGTGGTTTGTAACTGTGGGTTGTACGTAAGTCAGACATTCATAACCCGGGACTGCCTGTAGTATTTAATTGAAACCTTCATCCAAGGGGAGTGACTTATTTACACTAAGGTAAACTCCCTACAGTCATTTACCCATCTTTACACAGAGCAGTGGGACACTCACACACACCCCATATGTAGATTGGAGTCACCAACTTACTGAAACACTTGGACCGTCCTACGGACTCACCACGCATAGGGAGAACACACGAGCTCCATGCAGGACGAGACTGATTCGAATCCACGCCCAAGTGCAGAGGTGACCACAATGGCCCAAGAGGGGGAAAGGGGTGCAGGTGCCGACTCCTCACATCGCCCTACCCCTGCGATGCGGCAGGACCGATGTGGGACTTGAGCTTTTTGTCATTAATGATTACTGGCTGCACATTTCCATCCTGCGCAGCACAGAAGCACTGCAAGCAACTGTTATGTCAAGTAGGCCTCGCACTTTGTTCACGGGCAAATGGAGAAAGCCGAGCGAGCAAACTTATTAGCACCTCCCGTTGCAGACGATGAGGTGGGGAGGGTTGGGGGAGGGTTTTGGCGTGGGAACTGGGGGAAGCACAGAAGGCCTGGGGCTTATCAATGTTACACGAGGCCTGTCTGCAGCGGCAGCGATCGGCTCTTTCCAGCAGCTTCACGTGACCGAGATGAGTCATCCTGCGTGCGTGGTGTAGCGGTGCCGTCCAACGACTCCCCCCAGGTGCCGCTCCTTCGGTCGCTACCTGATTAACGGGACCGTGAGAGCTGGCTCTGGGCATCACAAGCAAACGTGAAGGTTATTTTATTCCATCACTTCTCGCTGCTCTCTCCACCGAAACAGAGTCGCACGTCTGCCTTGCAGTCACTCGCGCTGGACGTGGGCTCGCGTTGCACCTTTTCCAAAGCAGTCCCTTTTTAAAGCATTTACACCCGTTCCCTTTTTATTAGTAGGAACTTGTGTTCTTTACCAACTTAGAATAAAATCTTTTATGTTAGGGATCAAGGTGCAGAAAAGCAGAACGTTTGAAGCCCTTTAGTTACGAAGAGCACCACTGGGGTTTGGACACCTAAATGCTAAATGAATATATGTAAAATGTAAACGGCGTAGTATTTTTGGTCAAGATACTTCCCCTGAATAGATTCAGTACAGCGTACCCAGCTGTAGATGGGTAAATCATTGTAAAGTTGACTGTCTCGCACCCATAGCTGTCTTGCACCAAGCAATAAAATAGACAAATACAGCATTTTAACTGCATTGAAGTTGTGTAGGGAGGCACAGCGGTGCAGCAGGTGGCACGTGTCCCTCAAAGTGCCTTGGCTGATTGGACGGAGGCTTGACTGTGTGGAGTCTATGTGGAGTTACCATGTTCTCTCCATGCTCCCGTAGGTTTCCTCCCACAGCCCAAAATGATGTGTTTCAGGTACATTGTGGCTCTCATTCACCCAGAGAGTGTACATGTCTGAGTGAATGAGTGTGTGTGTGTGGCCAGCCTGCTGTAGACTGACTCCCTCTCCAGGGTGTACCTTGTGTCACCCCCTATCCTTCAGAGTGGCTCTGGGCCACTGCACCCTACAGGAGGTTATTGACAGTGTATGAACGCTTGAATGAGCTTTGGAAAATATCACAGACTTGTGGACATGTGGCTGTAAAACGTCCCAGTAAATTACGACGAGGACTAAGACTGATCAGACTGTAAGTTCTGGTTCTCTGGACACAATCCGAAACGCATTTGATCTGTTTGGCTTCCTGCTGCACATCCCACGCCACACGTAGTCAGTGTGGCAAAGGCTTTTCTATTTCATATTAATGTACCGTCTTAAAGACGTTGATCTGCTCTGGTATTAGGGCTTTTCCAGAAGACCTATGTTTTGTCTGTGGAGGAAGCAGCGTGTGCAGATGTTTAACTTTCAATAATCTGCACCAGACAGAACAGAGCAGTAATGATTTATATCTACACTCACTGTAGAGTCAGAGCAGTCGAGTAGAATGTGAGTCATAAGGACTGCTTGCATGCTTTTTGTTAATAGTGTGGGTACAAAGGTGGGGAGGGTTTGCTTTGGATTGCAAACACAGGGAAAAGATGCAAACTCCACACACCCTGAGGCCGATTTGAACTTTTGCCCAAAAGTGCTGCTGAGGAGCTATGAGGCATCAGTGCTTCCCACTGCGCCACTGTGCCTCCTGAGAATTAAATATAGGGTGCAGTGTTGGCAGGACTGGGAGTGGCTACAGAGAGCTCTATGAACTGTTCTATTTACATTTATTTACTTAGCAGACATTTTTCTCCAAAGCGACTTCCATTGAACTCTATGTAGTGTTATTAGCACACACACCTCATTTACCAAGGTGACTTACACTGCTAAATACACTGCTTACAATGGGTCACTCATCCTTACATCAGTGGAACACTCTCTGTCATTCACACACTATGGGGGAACCTGAGCAGCATGTCTTTGGATTGTGGGAGGAAACCAGAGTACCCATGCAGACATGGGAAGAACACGAAAACTCCATACAGACTGAGTGGGGATGAAACCCATGTCCTCTTGCACCACCCAAGTGCTGTGAGACCGCAGCGCTACTCGCTGTGTCACCGTTCCACTTGGGTTTTAGTTTTACTGGCAAGGGAGCAGATGTTCAGTGTGTGTCCTGCCTCGTACACACACTGCACATGTGAAGTGTACACTTCTTTGTACACAGGGTTGTTTTGTTCCGCGAGCATCGCTGTTTAGTCTCTGCAGCCTGTAAAAACACCGTTCAAGAGGCGTCTGTGCATGTTTGTTCAACCTCCTTACCTATTTATTGTGGAGAGGCCGTCGTGAGATGGGCGCAGCTCCTCACCTACGAATTCAAGCAGCTACCTCGGATGACGTCTGCGTTCGGCTCAGCAAGACAAATGGTGTTCTTATTATGCAGGTTGCTGGTGTGCCCCCCCCCCCGTCCCCCCCGTCCCCCAACAGGGCTTGTTAAATGTATTCTGAGTCTAATTGCTCTCAAGTGATTCTTGAAGTTTTTTTTGCCCATGGAATAATGTGTTCTCCCGAAGAGTGAGAGTTACCCATCTGGTTCATTCAAGGTCCAGTCTCGGGCTGTACATTTACTCGCCAGAGGAAGTTCAATTAAACATTTAAACCTTGTTAAAGGTGTCTGTAGCATTACTGTGGGAAAACGCAACATGTGGGCAGAATAACTCTGCCATCCACCTAAATCTTCTGCGATGAAGGGTTTCCGTGTTTGCCGGGATTCGCACCAAGTGCACGAGCGTAATGAGGGTCTTAAGGAATTATGGATCCGGAGTAACATTTTATAAGACGTGCAATTGTAGACACTATGACTCGCACTCTGAATGTAGATTTTATGAGCTGTTGCTTACTGCTAGACGGACAACTCTGCCAGTGGCTTCCAGGTTCTTTTTTTTTTTTTTTTAAGCACATTATTAAACGGGTGTCACTAACTTATTCTACTTTCAGCACAGACATAAGAAAATGTCTGTCTTCCCTCTTTGAACCCCTTCACTGGGATGCTCATGATTACATTAATTCCTGTTCAGTCCCCTCCCAAATAATGTTCACCAATAAATTTTTAAAGGCTTCATTTGGAGACCAAAAACGTCGTCCTCGAAACTTGAGCGCGTCAAGTGAGTGCAGAGATTTTTAGGATATTAAAGTGCATGGCAGCACGGTATTGTGTTTCTGAAGTTGTGAGCGTCAGCGCAGGCGTGCCTCAGGTGTGCCTCCAATTTTCGTAATTTTGTGAGCAAGGACATTGTTCCGATGTTTTTTCCACGCACGGTCATCTTTCCATTGACAGTTTCACTGAGCAGCGTAATGAACCGCAGCTGTTTTTAATTGAAACTATTGGACTGGACATTTATTCTAAGCTTCATCTGCACTTGTGTGCTATATTGACACTCCTGCACATGGCCTTCTGACCTTTTCCAGCTTTTCTGAGCCAATCCATTGGCCGCTCACCTCCTTGACTCCTGTGTGACCCCGGGAAGTAATTGTTTTAAATGTAAATTGACTGCAGTTTGTTGATGAGCTCTGCTGCACACCCAGGAGTGGAGCACCATTATTTCTCGTGAGAAAGCGGAGCATTTGCAAGGCAGCGATTCGTCCCACTGACAGACAGGGTCGTGGGGTGACCTTTGCCCAAAATTTGCTCTTACCAAAATTAATATTCATTTTTATTAAAACGATTTATTGTAAACAGATATCAGCAGACTGTAAAATGAAAATGTGGAGGTGTAACAAATTTAAATACTTGTCACGTGATGAGCTCAGCTGACTTTTTTCTCCTTTCCTGCTCGGTACCTCTTTGCTGTGTCTGCTGTCGTAACTTTGCGTTCTGTTGAGAAGCCAAGCGTGGAGTTTGTTGCAGGGTGTGTTCTGTGCACTTTTGGCCCTATGGCAGGATGCGAACACAACATGCTCGCGCTCTCGTCTCCTTTTTGCATGCTGCATTCCAGTCGGAGTTGCAGATTTGCATTGCCGCACTTTGACCGCACTGTACTTTTCAGAGCTCAGAAGAAATATCCCAAGTTCTGACTGTGGGTCCACGTGCCGAATGCACTGGAACAGCTTTGGTCCAACATGGGAGCCGGACCAGATGGAGAGCTGGCCGGTCTGAAAGAGCGGGAGGCGGATTAGGCGGCTGATTAAATATTTGTGTGTGTGTGATGGCTCCGTAAATGTGTCGTGGAAAAATTCAGAGACATGTGGTCTCCCAGGTGTGGGACTGCAAAAAGTATCGGCCCTTTCCAGCAGTCCCATTAAAGCGGAGCCCGGATGTATAGCCTCTCCGAGCCTCTGTGCTGGTATATAAGTGAATGAATTATGTGGACAGGCAGAGGTACAAATAGATGACGTGATGGAAGCGAAGAAGCTAATCGGATCCGCACAAGTACGTGTGACTTTGTTCCATTGTTCTAAATACTGTAATGACTCTGCTCTTCATCGCAGAACACTGACAGGTACTTTTGTATCTCCTGAAAATGGGCAAACTGAACGAGCAACTGGCTGCAGTGTATCTTCACGGGTTCGGCACGTTTCGCAGGGATGCTCGCAGTGCTGACACATATGACGGTGGCAGTAAAATGACGTGAGTGAAGAGTAAGAGAAGGACAGACCTTTGCCACAGCCTTCCATACGTTTGCAGCACCTGTTACGACACTGCTTGTAACGTGCGCAAACACTTTGCGGGCTCGTCAAAAGTTTGAGCACACCTGGGCAGCGGACAAACTAGAAAGAGGAGTGAAAGCAAGGCAACCCTTGGAAGAGCTGGGCTGCTTTCCTGCTGAACTGGTTTTCAGCAGGTGCGCTCAGACCTTTGACTGGCACTCAATGCTTCGGCACCGTTCTGGCACATTGCCATATTATGGATGTATGGAGGTGTTCTGTAAATAGTCACTGCGCTCTGTTAATTGTGTCAGACGGATGTGTCCCCTAACTTTGTGTGTGTGTCAGTGCATGCGGTGGAATCACGGTGTCGAGAGAGACACGGATGTGACGCGGCCATCACGGCAAACAGCCGAGGAACTTGAGCGTGGATGTGAGCGGAAAATGTGCGTGAAAAGCGCTGCCTCTGTTGCACGACGGCTCATTTTGACACCCGAGTTCTGCATGATGTCTCGTCCGTGGCCGCCGCCTAGCGACGCTAATGCCTGCCGGCTCACCACCGCGCTATCGGAGATCTTGCCTTTCGTCCTCAGACGCACCGTAGAGGAGCAGCAGGTAATGTAACAGTCGAGGCACGTAGCGCTACCCGCCCAAGAGTTATAGATCTGGCCTGGGAGTGCTATTTTGAGCCGCGCCGAGCGGGGGCTGAGCGAGGTGGGGCCAATACAGGATGGTGTAATGGGGATGTAAATCTCGGCGAGGGTGGCGCTGGCTGGGAGCGGCGGGGGGTGGGGTGGGGGTGCAGGGATTCCTGTGAGTCAGCCAAGGAGAACGCTCCAGCTCGGCTTTCCTGTCATTCATAAATAAGGCCTGCAGTGGCTGCCTTCCGCATACAGATGAGCTTCTCTTGCTGTTCTCCTCTACCAGCCGATGCTCTGTGTGCGCTGCCTCTGTTCGCTCGTTGTGCTGCAGCCTCTCACACACTCCTTAGCCAAGCACCCTTCAGTGACAGCTGTGGGCCTGTTCAGCAGCCCTCGTACACTCCTCCTCCATTTCCCAGCACTGGTGTGTGCAGCCCCAAGTGTCTGGTCTGGGGGAGGGAGCTCACCTGGACGTCCTGTCGTACTGGAGGTCACTGAATTGTCACTGTAAAGAAGCAGAGATGGAAATCAATGGCTTCATGCAGATTTTTCCCCGCACGTGGAACTTTTACTTCTCTCTTTAGCGCATCTACCTCCCATCCATCAGCGAAATGCACCGTTCTTTATTCTGAGCTGTGCATCACTTTGGAGACAAATGTCTGCTAGATGAGCGAATGTAAATATAATAGTGCTTTACGAAGGGGAACGAGGCAGTTTGAGTCTCCAAACGCTGAGCCGCTGCCCACCGATGGATCTCTGCCATGCGGCTTCAGGCCGGCCGAAGGGGATGGTGCAGATGTGGCGAGAGGTAGCTGCAGAGAACCCCTCTCTGTGTGCTTAATGAAACGGAGGGCTTGTGTTGCTATCGGTGCCGCCGTGGCTGGAGAGGTGCGATTCACACATGCGAGGGGTTCTCTCACTCAGTGCGGTTAAGGCACAGTGAGCAGCAGGCCCGTGAACAGGGGATCTGGCAGGTGCAGTACCACTGAACACGTGGTACAGGAAGTGTCCTGCTGTGGTCCGCCTGCATGACATCATCCATGAATCTGCGGTACAGATTTTTATACACCCAATAATGTATTCGATTTTAATAGATTTACATATATATTTGTAGGGATCTACAATTTCATAATAAATCAAAGCTGCTTGTCATGAAAGTTCCGACCACGCAAGTGCCGTCTGTGTACTATTGAGCTGAGCTGAATTAATAAAAAGCCCAGACAAAGAATATGTAATAAGCTCACCATTATGCCCCCTGAAATCTAAAAAGGCTTTACTCAGCATTTTTCTCACGCAACTGAATAACAGAAAGGAGGCAGCAATGGCTCAGCTGAAGGGGAAAAAAACTTTAATACAAAAGAAGTGACAGTTGAATTTTTTTTTTTTTTTTGGATCCCGTGTGGGTGGGGGAAAATTGCTTTTATGGAAACAAGACTTCTGCTTTCTCACACAGAGGAGGCAGAGAAACCATCCATTATCAATCAGTTCCTATCATGTCGATGCTGAGCACGAACCGCACGTTACTGATTGAAACGTCTGACTGATCAATCCTTTCTGTATGCAACACTAAATTACATTTCAAACCATTCTTGAACTTTCAATATGAAAAAGAGAAAATTTTTTAAAAAATCATATTTGGGGGGGTCGTGGCAACTTCCTGATGTTTGCCATTTTAAGTTCATATCAGTCAATGAACCACATTTTGCACATAATTCATACAGAAGATGTTTAGGGTTATATGCTTACAAAGCACTTTGCAATATGTTTTTTCAGAGGAAACAATTTTAAAAAAAGAATCGCTGGAATTGGCAAAATGGATGAAAACTAAAAGTGATCTCCTGACACCCAGAGAGAAGACAATCAAGTCATACCATCATGTGGGTCGCAGGGGGGTCTGTGAGCTGAGACCAAAAGGCCAAAGAGCCTCTTTGCCTCACATCATGGGCAGCTCAGCAACAATTAGCCTGTGGACAACTGGCAGACCAAAGAAATGTCATATTTCTGTGTGAGTCATGTTAGTCCAAATCCCACCCTGCAGCCTATGATTTTTCTCCCTTTCTCTTGGAGACACACTCTGTGACACTCAAGGCTCTTTGAGCATCTGCTCCTTGGGACTGTAACTGCCTGTTTGCTTCCTCACCGTATGAGCCAGTAGGGGCCGGAGTGCTTTGTCTGTTGACATCAGGAATTAGTGAGAAGATATCTGAACGTTTTGGAAATTTCATGAATCCCCGTCACCTTGCAGGAAGTCTTGTCTCGTTTTCTCTGGCCTGTTACAGTGAAATGCTTCAGCACTTGCAGATTGAGTCGTTGGCCATCAGTAAAGTTAGTAGTAGTAGTAGTAATTATCATTTCTGAATAAAAAGTTCCTGACAGATGCTATTGTCAGTATTAGTCCAGACTTTACACTGTGTTCTACAACAGACAATGAGATTTCTTCACAAACACATGATTATGAAGCACAGCTTCTTTGTCTGATACCATTTTGCTCCTTTACATTAACTGCCTATAAAAGTCAAATACCAAATACGCTGGCATTTCAAGTTACAAAATCTGCACTGAATGAAATCATTCCACCACATTGGATCCAGAACAGAGAGCCTACGACCATTTGATTTTGGACCTCTTGTGTGTGGGACCACCAGTCAGTCAGAGGTGGAGGAGCAGAGCAGTCGGATTGCGACGTACTGAGTGACCAGATCCTGCAGGCATCAGGGAGCAAATCTGTTGATGGTCTTGTTGGACCAAACCAGAGCCTTTAGCTTGACGTGAGCAGCTGCAGGAGCCAATGAAGGGAGAAGAGAAGATGTGGGGAAATAACTACAATCATTGTTTGCACTTTTACAGACCTGGACATGGTTCTGGAGCAATTTAGGTTAAGCAGCTTTCCCACAGGTACTACAGGGGGGTTCTCCAGGAACTAACCCTGCATACCCAACACCCCACCTTGCATCTTTGCATTGTGTTTCTCTCTCAGGGTGGTTTTTTGCTTTAATGATCTGAGTCAACCTGAGCTACTCTGACTGACAGATAAATCTCTTACTGCTTGACAGGAAGTCAGGATGTCAGGTGCGGAGGGAGGTAATTCTCAAGGTTGAGAGGCAGTTGAATTGAAGGGCATGTTTACGTGCCATTTTTTAAATTGGTCATGGGCTAAAAGTCTTGGCGCGCAAATTTATTCACTGTTGTGTCATTGCAGGATGAGCCCGAGCCCGAGCAGAGAAGGAAAAAAAAAAGAGGCGGGTTGTTCGTCTCATGCGTTTCTTTGTCAAGTAAATTGCTCCGTGATTCTAAAAGGATTGTCGAACTTGCAACAACGAGGTCTTGTTTTGATTGTTTTGGTTGCCAGCTTCCTGTTTTTTCAATCGGAGACCAACAGGTTGCTTCACAGGAAGTGGTGGGGTGGGGTGGGCAGCAAGCAGGTGCGCAGCCTCTGATGTTTAATTCATGCCCCTGAATTGCTGTAAACACTGCAGGCAGATTTGGCCTTTAATATTAATGTGTTGTTGTACCAGGAGATTTGAGGTGCACTTGAAAACGTTTTGAAAGCACAAAGAGGGTTCCCTTCAATAACGCCAGCACTTCTCACACCTCCACCTTCTGAAGAGGCCAGCTGACAACCTCCATTTTAATTTCGACTCCAGAAGAACCCGAGGCTGTCCTGTTGCTTGAAGTGTTGAATTTCATACGCAGTTAGACATCTCCAAATAGTTACTTAAAAGCATGCAGCTGCTGTCATCATATCTTTTTTTGATGTATATAAAGCATAGGTACGAGTAAAGATATACGAATCGCCCGAACTGCAGCTCACTGCTGTTTTGAGGGTTTGTTTCCCATGTTGTGTGATGCTGGTAAGTGCAAGAGCGTAAGGAAATTTCTTGATAAAAGCAAGGAGGTCATTGCTGGGAGGGATGCATGGTGTGTGGATCGATTCCGGGTGTCTTGTCCTTTCACTGTCCATTTCAGCTCTGGCACAGGCTGAACTTAGTCACCTAGGGAGAGATGCTTTAGGCCTCTTTCAAAGTGCTGCTCTATGGGAGAGGGACAGGCGAGGTAAACGAGAAAGAGTCTCCGCCCATTTATCCTCCGGCTGTGAGACGAGTCAGTCACTTTGACTTGCATGTACTTTTCCGCAACGCTGCCGGATCCTTCTGTTTACACACAAAGGGAAGTTGGCCATTACCTGCTGCTATGTGTTGGTGGGAAATTAAATTTCTTTGCAGTGCCCTCCTTAGACTTACCTGGCATTGATCCTGTGGCATTTCCTTCCAAAGGTTTCCGAAACCTTTGCATTCGTTTTCCTTGCTTGTTATTAAGGATCATCTGGGATGATGTGCCATTCTCCACAGCCACTGTTTATTTGTACACATTTCCTTGGCTCCAATCGAGTCATTACAGGTCTTGTGTATGGGTTGTAGCAATGGCCCGGGGACGTGCCAATCGAACCCTGTGCTGTGCGGCCCTTGTCAGGAACTGATCACTTGTCAGCACCTGTAATGACTCATGGTTGCTCAGATTCCAAAAATCAATAGAAATTGTTAAAAGCTTCAACCTGCTGGGCTCTCATGTAAACAACGAAGCAACTAGCAGTCAACAAATTTTCTATAGGACTAGGATTACTCTAGACAGAACATCTATGAAAGCTCTCGATAAGGTGTTCAAAAGCAAAGACATAACAATCCAGACCAAGATTAGGCTTGTTCGGGCGCTTGTATTCTCAGTAGTAAACTGATAGTAGAAACTAACAGGTGTGAAAGTTGGACGGTGTGGAAATGAGACAGAAAGAACATTCATTCGAATTTTGTTGTTGGAGAAGGATATTGCGTGTTCTGTGGACAGCTACAACAACAAACAAGTCGATTGTAGAAGAGATAAACCCGAGCATGTCACTCGAAGCTCGGTCAGTGAAATTACACCTATCATACTTTGGCAATACGATTAGAAGAGTGTACGGGGGTGTGGTGGCACGACAGGTGGCATGAATCGATGGCACTTAATTAACAAGTGCGGGGGTCACAGGTACCAACATGAAGGAGTTGCTGTGGATGAAAACGGAATGAAGTGCAGTGTTGTGTTCCGAGGGAATGAAGGGACGTCTTTGGGGAACCTATTGTTGAAAACCTTGAGGGATTTGGTGGCTGACCCTCACCTTTTTTGTTTCAGTGGAGGATTGAGGCATCAAGAAGGATGGAGCAGCTTCATTTCATTTCTCTTCAAAAGTGGAACCGAGAATGAAGCAGCTATGGGGACAGTTACTGTGGACTGTGTAGTGGAGCCACAGCAACAATAAAAATGATTAGAGTGAAATTAAATTTTGGATCCCTTCTCATTCTCTTGTAACTTGTTTGTTTTCTCTTTTAGACTACTTTGAGACACAATTTAGAGGGAACTTTGTCAAAAATAATGAGAGACAAGCAATGCTTTTTAAGTTCTGTTGAAACTGAAGTTTCTCTTGAGATTCTGAAAGGAGGCATGAGAACATTTTCAATGTGTGAAACTGGCTTTTTCTCTAAATGATACCTAAGCAGACGTAGACCGTGTGGGGGTTTTGATCCCTTCTTCACTCTGCCCCAGCTTGTCTTTAAGATTTCCTTTCCTCGGTCAGGCCAGCCCGATCTCAGACACAGTGTTCCAGGATATCTGTGTCAATGGATAGAAAGGGGAAGGAATCCATCCTGGTTCTATTTTATGGAAGTTCAATAGGTAGGTTGAGCCTCATTCCAGAGACACGAAACAGACCATGAAAAGATGCGCTGCATTGCATTTGAACTCATTGTTCCCTGAACTTATGAATCTGCTTCACTCTTACTCTCAATTTTTTCCACACTATATCTACATGACAGTTCTCTTCGTGTTTTCATCCTTATTTGTATTGCAGTCATCCCGAGGATGATCTGTTTTAGGCCAAGGAGTCTTCCTGTTTTCCATCTTAGCACAAAATAATGGAGAGAAGTTTGCACTCAAGGCTGGGCTAGGGGGCATTTGGCACTGCAACAGAGTGACAAGTCTGTGATGTATCTGGTGGGCAAACCCCAGTGAAGCAGTCCATTTAAAGGCCTCAAAGTCAACATCTGATTGTGTAAGTCTGAACATGAATCCTGGACAATGAATTGGATGGTTGCAACCTCAGGTGGGGGGATTACCTTCACGGGAAATTTCCTGCACGCTCACACACACTTTGGCACGGAACTTCATGAAATCCCAATTGCTTAATGAAAGGGAGGCTAATAGAGGAGGGGGCAAATGAACTGAACCTTTGTTGGAATTGTCTGAGTAAACGCTGCAAACTGTTTTAGCAGCAGCAGCAAAGAGGTGCAGTTTGATTAAATTCGCCTTTACTGAATGAATCAGCAAGGGAAACTGTTATCAGTCACATACTATATCTGCACTTCCTATTTTCAGGGTAAAACTTCAGCCTGCATCGCATCATATGCTGGCGATGGGGTTTGGTGCACACAGGACAGAGCCCCCCAACCTTGTTCTGAAACCACATATAATAGGAGAGCTAAAAGAAAGACTGGACTGAGCAAATAAAGGAATCAGCCTAAGTCCACACTTTGTAGTCCCCACAACGGGGTAGAATAATGATCTCTTAAGCTCATGTAAGGTATAAATGTTCATCATCATGCTCGGATCAATCCTTTACAGAGCCACTCCTGCAATGTAATGTAAATGTTTATATAGATCTCAAAAAAAAAAAAAAAAAAACTATTAGGAAGGTGATTAGGAATCATCAATGTTCTGGTAAAGTTTTATGCAGCTACTGGTATGATGAACATGGATGCATATGATGAAGGAAACAAACTAAATGTATTTAATCACACATCTGCAGCTATGTCTCTTTCTCCTAAGGTAATGCACAAAATGTATTTTTTATGAGGTGTAAGTCTCTTTGGAGAAAAAGCGTCTGCAAAATGAATAAATGTAAATGTAATGGTCTTGGACTATGAGGAGCCTTTATAAACCCTCCTGTGTGCTCTGCTCTAATCTCCCAAAATCTGCTTGTGTGAATGGGCCGCTTTGCCTTTGTTAGCCCACTCTAGATAAGTTTGTTATTAATATCTAATTGGTGACTTTTTAAAGCTGCCCATGAGTTGTTACATTTACAAATGCCTCCCATGCCCATAAAAAGGAAGGAACTGTGGGTGCCGACATCTCCATCCCCTCTTCATTAAGGCCTTAGCCCTAATCGGAATTGTGCCCCTGTAAAAGTGACATTTCTTATAATTGGGCCCGACACAAACGACGATGTTAAATCCGGAACAGAGACAGAATGTACTGGCTCAGAAATTTTCCATTCTCTTCTCCTTTTTGTGTGGAAATGGCAAATTGTTTTTTAATAGGACTTATTAATAAGAGTTTTTTGTGTCACTGAAGCACCATAGATATCATATGCATGTTCAGTAACAGTGCAATGCTTCAAGGTCAATAAATATTAATAAGATTAGAGGATAAAGGTCACTTATGTTTCAGCGAATGTTTTATTAACATTTATTCATTTAGCTGACCCTTTTCTCCAAAGCGACTTACAATGTTAGGCTATCCACAGTTTACTCATTTATTCAAATGGGTAATTTAAGTACCTCAAGGGTACTACAGCTGGAGGTGACATCTGAACCTACAACCTTGAGGGTCCAATGGCAGCAGCACTAACCAGTATGCTACCAGCTGTCACTTTTTTTATAAGTTTATGAGTATGGTGTAACATACTGGAGGAGCCTTTGCGTTACTGTCTGAGTGACCTGTAACAGTGGCCCAGAGTGTGCGTGCTGCCTGCATGACTGGTGTTTCTAGTCTGAATGACTATTATCTCAGGCAGTGCATTTTCTTCCTTTGACTGCCTTCTGATCTCCATCAGCCATAGAATAGAGGAGCAAATCAGGTAGCTTCTGTTTGAGTCATCTTGCAGTTTGAGGCCCTGGGCTTGGCCTGTGGGCAGCAGAAAAAGGCAGAGCTCTATCCCTTGCTCTCTTCTCATGAGCTATTTTCACACTGAAGATCAAGACCGAGTGCCTAACCGGCTGCTAGGAAAAAATTCAGAAACACCAAAGTGGATTTAGGTTTAAAGCTTGTTAGTTAGGGGAGGTAATCATTCCGTTATAGACTGACCTAGTCAAAGTCCAGACTTGAATCTGATGGAGATGTTCTGAAGAAGTCTGAAAAAGCTTTCATGCTTGAAAACCTGTAAGTTTTGCTGAGCTAAAGTAGTTCTCCATGGAGAAAGGGGCCAAAATTTCCTCCACAGCCGTATGAGACCTTGGTCAAGAGCTGTAGGAAACATTTGGTTGTGATCATTGCAGCTCAAGGTGGCGAAACCAGTTATTGACTGTGGAGGAGCCATTGCTTTTTCATACCTATGACTGCACATTTAATTATCTTCTTCTATACAAGATCATTCTTGTGTGATTTTTATCTTTCAGGCTGCATTCTTACTATACTGTAACAGATCTGATCAACTTTAATATTAATAAGCTGCAAAAAAGGGAAAAGGGGGAGTACTTGTTCACAGTAGCTTATAATAAAACTATAAAAAAAAAAAAAAACCAACGTGTATAAATTCACTGACTCATGGTAACCAATTATCTTGGCGAGGATTTCGGTTGGCCGGAATGACTGGGAGCAAGGCTCCAGGGGGGTACACTATGCTCCCATGCACATGCTATGGACAGCTCTCTGTTTCCAGTTCAGCTGAACTGCATGTCTTTGGGCTGTGGGAGAAAACTAGGGGACATGGAGGAAACGCACATAGACACAGAGAGAACATGCAAGCTCCACACAGATCAAGCCGGACTCATACCCATGCCTGAAGAGTTCAGGCGCTGAGGTGTCAGTGCCACTTGCTGTGCCACCATGCCACCCTCTGGCCTATACAGATCACAGTGTATTATTTTCAGAGGCCTTTTGAAATATTTTCTTGCAAAGCATTTGGTGTGAACTTTATAAGGTGGGCTTCAGTACTCTTTCATTTGTTTGCGTGCTGGTGTCGCATGTCTGACTTATTGATTTGCAGTCCAGCATGTATTCTGAAAATTATATAGCAAAATCAATTACAAAATGTGTAATTTTGTCCATTTTGTCTATGACTTGTAATAAAATTGAGAGGTCAGCAGAATAATATGGCTTTCCATCCATGTTAAAGCTGAGCAGTGTTTCACAGGGACTTTTTCTGCAGTTTTACCGCAGTTTGCAGGAAAGGCAGGAGCACTTCATTAAGAAGAGTTCATTAACAGCTGTGTAGGTAATTATATACTCTAAATGTAGAGCATGTTTTATCCCCAGTTATGCAGTTCTACTGGGAGGAAGTGGAAGTAAATGAGCCCTATGTCTCTGTCAGACTCACCGCCTGGGAGAAGTTAAACCCAGAAGGGAAACCATATTTCTGTGGATCACAGGATTTGAGCAGTGCCCTCCTGCTGGTCTACACTCAGTTGACAAGGGGAAGGGTGTAAACGGAGGGGAGGTCATGCTCCAGGATGCTGAGGCTTGAACATTTCCAAAAAAATGTTGTTGGCAGAGAGGAAAACGGGTCACTGCAGAGCGACTCAAATTGCCGGGGCAGGGTGGGGTGCTCTCCGTGGTGCTGAAATCTGCCCTCCACACTACGAACAGGCAAAGTGTGACTATTTTTGAGCCCTTCATGCTGCTTTTCATCCACACTGTGAGCTAATCATCTTTTGGAAGAATGTGCATTGTAAGAAATATAAGGCAAATAGGGTAATTTATGTCTGATATACTCAGTGAATTGAACTGTGACTGTTCAGCCAAGCAGGAATTAATTCACTTCCCTTTGAAGTCTGTGTTACTGACTGCAAGCTCAATATACCACTTAGGCTGTGGTCAGTACATGGGCATTGCCTAATTTTCCACATCCTGCTGTATTTTATTTGTGACCATTTTGGAGCTTGGTCTGGTGTAGTCTACTTTTAACATCCTTGCTCATGCTGCTTGGTTGTAACCATGACAACCATGGGGGGAGAAAAGGTTGCATATGTCATAAACCGGTAGTCTGTATAGAGTTTTTTTCCCTTACATGGACATGTTAGCGTTTCACCTTTCTTTTTTCCTGCAAACCAGTTTCTCCTTACACTCTTGTCATGAAAGTGCATGGCTCTGGGTTCTTCACCCTAGGATAGCTGAGCCAGAATCGCCTGAGGTATCTTCACGTGACTCGCCACCTCCAAAAAAGACTACGGCATCCACAGAATGAGTATGGAGTCTGTTTCTTTTCTTATATACCAGTGGGATTTGTATCGTGTTCTAGTAAAGGGGGGGTAGGTGGGGGATAGGTGCTATTCCACTGTGTGGGCACTTGTCTGGAACATTTGTGGAACGAACATTTATTAAGTTTAGTATCAGCAATAACACCAGAGGTTATACTTTGTAGTGTTTGATCAGTCAAAGCTGAAACTTTGAATGACAAACAGTGCTTTTCTGCTGCAGAGGGAAAAGCGATGTAAAATGTTGGCGGTGGGCACTATTTGATCAGTGTGTGAAGGTCCTCTGTTGGGTCATCAATGGCAGGCGTTTACAAAATCTAACTGCTTATCCCAGATTATCTCTAGGCTTGCCTTAAAGGGCTTATTGATTCTGTTTCCCACACGATGATGTTAGAGAGAGTGTACACTGGGGAGACGAGTTACAAAGCAGGCAAACTGCAGTAGGGAAAATGGGGTCGTTCCTTGTGTTCAGCTTGTTGAGACTATCAATTTCCAGAGCTTTGTTATGAAGAGCGGCCTGGGATGCTGAGAGGATTTCAGATGTGCCTTGGCCTTCTGCATGGATTCGGTACTCTGAGGGAACAGAGGTTTCAAAGCCTGTGCAACTGTCTGTGATCATGGGCTTTATCCCCGATCAGGTATCCATCCTTCAAGCATTGCCTGGTGTTTGTTGGGAATAACGCACTCTGTTTTGCTAACACTGCTTTTGAGTCTTGTCATGGTTTTTCCTCTTCAGCAGTGAGCCGTCTGCCAGCTTTAACTTTCCCTATTATTATTATTATTATTATTATTATTATTATTGATTCTGTGTAGCTGATGCCTTTCTCCAGTGCAACTCGTAGTATGATGTTTGTATATTAAACTATGTTTTTTTTTTTTTAACTCTTTTATAATTTGCATGTAATTTTTAGTGGAGCAATCAGGTTAAGTACCTTCCTCAGAGGTACTACAACAGGAGCATGGATCCAAACCTCTCTCCTTTGCATGGCAACAGCTGTGACAGCTGCACTTCCTGTTGCTGTGGATCTCTTGTCCATCATATGCAGTAATCAAGAACATGAACATTTCATCAAACAAAACCTTATGGTCATTTTCAAGAAAATCTCAAAGCTGATATGTCTCTGAGAACCATACACAGACCTGGCTGTGGGCACCACAATATTGTATGTCCTGTAAAGAGAATAAAACATTAAGGTGGTGGAATTTCTTTGATTAATTCTTAAATGTCCATCCAGCAGTGGTGTTCAGCTGTTGCTAGGAAACCATACTGACGAGTTAAGTTAGAGGAAGTAAAGATGAGTATTGACTGGTTTAATGAGCGCCTTGTGCAATAATATGACTGCATGATGTGAGGGGAAACTGTTTAGAATTTATTCCGTACCTATAAATAACCGTCAATCCATCTGTTTGGCAGTTGGCATGCTGAGCTTGATTTAGATGCTGCTTTGCAGATTGGTGGTTGAACTGGTTAAGCATTCAGATAAGAAGAAAACAGCAAAAATACCCTTCATTTAATAAACCTAAATGAACGTCATCCCTGTTTCAAAAAACATTTTGTACATTGAGACTGACTTACACAACTGAACTCTTAACACTGCAGAGATGCCACTCCAGAGATGTGTAGCAATCCTGTAGATTGCGATGAAAACACACAGCGCAGTCTTTAGTGTGAGACAACTGAGCGCAGCACTTTTTCACTTTTCATTTGCAGTTTGCACTTGAGCCATGTCTGTAACCTGTTTGTGGCAGTTTCTTTTAAAAATGACTAGATGTGTGCTGCTCCTCTCATCTCATGTCAAGCGCTGTCACTTTGCCCTGGGGTGGCAGCGCTCTGGAGGGACTGGTGAAGTATGAACACTGTACAGGGAAGGTGGCGGTCACACTAATGCTGTGTGTGTGTCTTTCTCTCTTTTTCCTTCAGTCTTAAGCATTGGCGAGGGAGGATTCTGGGAAGGCACGGTGAAAGGGCGGACAGGCTGGTTCCCCGCAGAATGTGTGGAGGAGGTGCAGATGAGACAGTACGACCCGCGGCTGGGTAAGGACCAGAGTCACACTCTCGCCTGCTCCCCATCACTTCCTCGCCCACCTTTTTCCAGCTGAGCACCCCATAAATACACAGCAGCCTTTTCTTCAGACATCTTAACATTAGGGCAGACATAAAAACCATGCCTGGACATATGCAACAGTGCGAGTCCTTTTTTTTTTTTTAAGCGATATGTTATCAAATTTAAACTTCCAGATTAGAACAAAGAAAATGTATTTTTCTCATACTGGCTGTCTATAGATCGGCAATCAGAATAAGTGTGTCTGCACTGAAGTCAGTGATGAGTTTTTCGTTTATCTTCACTGGTGGCAGTATTGACTTCACTGCTGGGCTTTATATAGACCACTGATCTCTATAGACCACTGCTTATCTTTATGGAGGCCACTGCTTATCTTTATGGAGGCCACTGCTTGTCTTTATAGAGACCACTGTTTGTCTTTATGGAGACCAGTGCTTATATTTATGGAGACCAGTGCTTATCTATATGAAGACCATTGCGCATCTTTATGGCCACTGATCTTTGTAGACACCACTGCTTATCTTTATGGAGACCACAGCATGTCTTTATAGATGTCAGTGTTTGTTCTCTTTCTTCATTGACAACACTTAGATTATAATCCACATATATTTAAGGCCTGGTCCTTTTAAAGCACCCACATCACCCATTGAGCCAGTAGTGGGGGGGGGGGGGGGGGATTCCATCTTTGGTGCAGCTACTGGGACATGGCAAGAATTGGGTGCATCCAGGGTTGATAGATGTTTCCCTCAGAAAAGCTCCATCTTAATTTTGGCCTCCTCTCCTGTTTAGCCTCTTTTGATGCTGGTCCCGGGACCAAATCTTACAATCCATATTAAATGCTGTGTGAGGTTATTGCAGAGTCAAGAGACAGGAATGAGGTCCTTTAAATGGGTTTCATGTCCCTCCCTGCTTTGTCCAGTTCCCAGGAGAGATTCCAGACAAACAGGACTGCTAGCATGGAACGTACATCAGAGCAGCTCATCATTTACACTCTTACATGCAGGAGCCTGGCGTTTTCTAGAAAAAAAGGCCCAAAGCAAAATGTTTCCTCATACTGTAGTGCTGCTTTGAGGTACTCTACTATAGAGGGAAAAGTGATTACTGTACATTCACTCAGATTTGCTCTGCTTTTATGTTGACTGAATTAATGAGCTTCATAAGCCATTTTAATGTAAACACCGTGTCACGCAGAAAATTTTCTTAGGCTTCTTGTTGATAGAAAGTGTCAAATCAAACTAATTGGAGAATCCAGAATAGCTTCTCTTCCAGCTGTTCCAAGTTCAGCTTCAGGTGTGGTTTTTAAAACCTGCCTGTTTCTGATGCTGCTTCTTTGCCCAGAGGCAGTGAGCTACCTGCTTGTGTGAGCGCTGTGCCTTGTGTGTGTGGCTGTGTTTTAATAGTTCATGGTTTTTGGGCGGGTAGGATCTCAGCTGGTGCAGGTGGTTTTCTGTCTGTCTTCGCTCTACACATCAATGAGCTAAATGTGATTTCTTGCTTTTCTTCTCAGTAGTCTGTCTAACTGTGGGGTAGGTTGTTTGGCTTCCAATTTGTTCGGTGTGTGTGTGTGTGTGTGTGTGTGTGTGTGCAAGCGTATGCAATCTTTGGTGGCACATACTCTCCTCTTGTTGCTGCCTGTTCCACACATAATGACCCACTGCAAACCCCAGCACCGCTGCAAGCTGTCTAGTTACTGGTGGACTCGTGCAGAAGGAGTGGAATTAAATGGACCTGGTGTCCGTCACTATGAAAGCGAGTTAAAGACATTTAATTCAGATTAATGACACCCTCTGCTTTTGGCACAAGTTTCATTGTAATACAGACTGGTGTGATCTGGTACCAACAGACCAGTGAGTTGGGGGAAAAATATGAACCACACCAGGCTGAAAAACATGCACCACAAAAAAAGGTGTTTTTTTGTTTTTATTTTTGTTTCTCTTTTTTCCACTGTGATCAGGAAACCTTCTGCCAGCTATCTACACGGTCCACTGGCACTTTATTCACTATGTTTTCACAGCGCTCAAGCATGTTGTCCCTTTGCTCCCCCACCAGCCGTGCAGTAGCTGCTGAAGTGTCCTCTGCCGGCACTGCGATCCTGAACTTCAGCCTTTTAGACAGAGGATTGACAGGAAATGTAGGAAGGGTGGGGGTGGAAGTGGACGAGAACCGAGTTAGGCAGCCCATTTAGGCAATTTGGAAATAGCATTTGGTTGTTGCTGGGAGAGAAATTAGGGAAATGCTGCAAATGTGTTAGATTTTGAGGGTGGCTGCTCTCAAAGACAGCCCAGTAATGCATGTTAAAGCTGTGCGCCTGCATTAGATTGGACTCTCTGCTCAATTTGTTTACAAAGGACCTCAGTCTGAATTATTCAGCGTTACTTCTGTGTGCTGCATTATATGAAAATAATAAAAGATTCCCTTGTGGTAAGATTGACTGAACGTATGCACTCGTACTGTATGAGTAGCAGTGTTGGGGTCTTTAAAATGTCCACTGCATAATTTAGTGAAGATGATGCTCAAGATCATGCAGATTTTGAGATTGGAAGAGAAATGATCGTTCGCACAATGTGCAGAAAGAGTCTCATCAAGTGGTCGCTGTGCCCAGCTAAATGCGAAGATGTGGAAGATTGCAGTGCTGCTAAGAGCAGTGGTGATGTGGACCCTCATCGCTCCGATGAATAATGATGTCTAGGTGCACAGGTCCAAGCTCATGTTTCCAAATCAGAAATAACAATCAAATGGATATGCTGGGCTTGCTTCTCTTAACAGTGGATGCTGTCCTCTCTGTGTCTTTATTTTTGCAGACATACCATAGAAAAGGCAAGAGGTAACTAGGTAACTAGGAGGTCTCTTGGTTCCCAGGTAAACTTGGGCGTTCCTTTCTGAATGTTTTACAGGAAGTGTTTTATAACAACACACGACAGGACTGCAAAACCATTCTGTGGATGAGCTTAAACTGTCTCCTCTAAGATGGGACACATCCAGCAGGTAGTAACCATGATGATGACAGGTTAATTTATGTTAATGACAGACCTAATGCCTGCGTGACCACAGTAATGGCCCTGAGAACTGGTTTGATCTCGGCTTGTTCATAGCTGCCAAATGGAGGGAAATTAATTCTGCTGCTGAGGGAGGAAACCAGAATTGCGGAAAAGTGTGACCCACAGATACTAATGGACCAGGACCTGCCCAGTTCTGCCAGCACCACCATGACCCCATGCTCAGTCTGGGTCAGGTCGTCGCAGTGAGGTACACAGTACGTTATGTGTACGGTCCAAAGACTAGAGCTCGTGCATTAGCTCATGGGCAAAAGATTGCATTTTCGGATTTAAACTTATAACCAATAGGTTTCTAAGTTTATAGAAAAGCTGCATCCAAAACACATAATATGAAAACACTTTAATGTGCTGTACATACTGTATGTGTACATGTATTATATACCAACTGCATGTACCTTGTGGATTTACTAAACCAATGAAGTTCTCGTACAAACGGGTGTGGTCTTGCAGTGCTAAGAAAAGCTTTGTGACCCCATAGGAGAGTCATCTCTCTCCCCATCAGCAGCTAAGCCGCAAAGAGCTACACAAGAACAATTAAGTTTTTTAAATAAATCTCAGAAGACTCCCAGCACTTGCTGGACAAGTGCAAAGTCCAGAACAGAGCGCTGAGTCATCATGTGTGTGAGTGCATGTGTGGGTGGGTAGGTGGGTGTGTGAGGCAGCTAGGATGCTTCTTATGTATTCCTTTGACCTAAGCGGACACCTGTCTTATTTTCCTTTGGGCTCATTGTCATTGACTTTAATTGATTTTATGGTAATTAGTATATGTAAGTTGAAAGGTATTTTGCATATACAGTGATGGATTTCCTACAAATAATAAATGTAAGACTTAATTGTTTACTGTATACTGTAGGAAGGGCTTATTGACTTGAGGTCATTAATGATTGCTCGATGGTGTAGTCTTGCACAGTCACCTAGGTTCCAGTTATTGGTCCAGAGGTGCAGTGGGTCCATTTTGGCTATTGTGGCCTCTGCGAACTTAGGCTCTGTGGACCGAAGCTACGGCCTACTCTCGTAGAAAACACATTTCTATGACGGGCTAGGATAGAAGTCCAGATTTTCATCAAAGGATCCTCAATGTCAGCATCATTCATTTAAGGCCCCCTTTCCACTGTCCCTTCTCCAAGCAGCTCCCACCCCAGCTCTCCCACACCTCATGAGAAAGTAGATGCTCTTAGCAATACGTTTTCTAAAATTTCTCAAATACACTGTCTGCACAATGGGAGCAGTAGTTGGCAATAAAATGCCATCTTCAAGTTTTTCCAATGTCTACACACCCCCAGTTCCTCCCGTCTTAGCTCTTCGGGGCCTGACAGATTGGACACCCCTGGTCTAGCAGACATCCTGCAGCAGTTTACACTGAATGCACAGAGCTGCTACTCTGCGATAAAGCCAGGCTGTACAGCAGGTGAGGAGCAACAGTGAAATCCTGGCACCGCAGTCACAGAACAGCCTGACGTCACAAGATAAAGTGTAAACAGTTGTCATGGCAAAGGAGGTCCTCACGGGCTACGCTGCCGAAGCCAAGCTCAAGGGTTTGGGTGAAAATACAGCTGGTCTGTCTTTGGCACTCAAGTTTGTCACCGTGAACCTGGCAGCATCTGTGCGTTTGCTCTTTTCTGCTCAACATCCTGAGATCCAAAGCCACAGACACACAGCGTGTTCCTGGCGTGTGTGCGTGGCCTTTGTATTCCTGCGTCGGCTTTCAGGCACATGCAAAAAGCTGTTTCTTCTCCTTCCTGCGTGAAGAACCTGCCCAAATGCCACTCTGAATGCCTTTGGGGGCGATGTGAAAGGCCTGTGAGCATGCACTGGTCGGCACTGTTAGTCGTCTCCTTGGTGACAAAACACTCATCACGCCTGCAAAGTGCCTGTGTGCAGAACACCAGATGCAGCCTGAACAGCCCAGCAAGAGGTGATAATGCATCTGTATATGTGACTGGCAATGTACAATTTCTAATAAACTAAATTATTTGCTTGTTAAATGTACCTTTGCAGATTGCTGATTACATGGAAAACATGCCAGGGCAACAAACATTTTGTTTTATAAAGTGTAATTACACAGCTTAAGAGGCACAGAAAAGAGCACGCAATTATGCAAAATCTTTCAATGTCTGTCTGAAATCTAAATTCATCTCCTTGCATCATTCTTACAGAGAACCTTCGACCGTGCAGCACTGTGAGCGTTTGGTTGCGGTCATTACAGCTAAAGGTGATGCATCTGTTGTCTGCCATGAGGGGGCCATTACTTTTCCCCACTACCTATGATTGGACATTTCTTTATCTTCCACATCAAGAACATGGCATAAAAACAACACCCCTTCCATGTTTTCCCTGTCAGGTTCCATTCATGTATTGGTAGAAATGACCAAATCATCTGATTTTATGTCAAAAAGCTGCAAAAATAGAAGAGGAAAGGGTGCGAATACTGCAGATATTTCCTAGAGCTCAGTACACATCACATAGGTGTGTCATCACAGCAGGTATCAAGCAGTTACATGTGCAACAACTGTGTGACAGACAAGGGTTCAGGGGCAAAGAGAACACACGCACAGAATTGGGGGGAGATCCTCCGTTCTGCCCTCGTTCCGCAGCACTGCAGTGCTCTGCACATGCTCAAGCTCAGTGAGTCTATGCTGAAAGGTATACGGAACTCCCTGCTCTTTGTGATGGGCTCTGATTTCGGGCTGTCATGTCCTTGATTTAGCAGCTGTGCCACCCCTCCATCGCAGGGCAACCCCCTTCCCCCTCCCGCAGAAAGCAGCTGGACATAAATGTCCATCCCACTGTAAGGTTAATAGGAGGGGGGCAAAAGATTTTTACAGTGCGCACTCCCTCTGTCCCAAACCTAATAGGTAAATCAAAGAAAAAAGACCAAAAATAGCACACTCGTATTTCAGAGTGGTGACTCACAGAAGGGTGAGTCAGCGAGTCGTGAGTTGGTTCCATGTGTGTGCTGTCACAGGAGGTGGGATGCGGGGCTGGGGAGGGCCACGCTACAACGCTGTGTCTGAGATTTATTAAATTTGGCAGTGAACTTTAGTCAAAGCTTTGCTTTTTTTGCTGTCAGAGGAGGGTTGCTGGCAACTACCTCATGCTATCAGAAAACGTAGTACTCATTTATGTGAAAAGTATTAACTAATTTCCTCGCCGAAAAGACAAGGCAGCTTCCCGTCTTCTGAATGCATTAATTGTTAATGAGAATAAAATGCCAAAACCTTAACTACAAATAAAAAAAATGTCTGTTATGGCCATTTATAGTACAGTACAGGATACTGTATATAGTATACCACAGTATAGTAGAGTACTTTACATAGAGTGGGGTCTGTTGTACATCACACATGGATTGCTGACTTTTCCCAAAGGCAGCTTGTCTCAGGACACTGACATTTGTGAGATGTGACATCAGGCATCTGTATCAATACCTGGCAGGATGTATGGGGGTCCCACTGATTACCTTTAAGGCAGCAGATTCAGCATCTGTGTTGTCATTTGTCTCTCCTTGCTGGCATCTTGACCGTGTTTTTCCAGGACATGCTCTGAATTAATCTGACTGAATTGTGCTGAGTCAGAGTGGCCAGTTGAAAGTACAATACAGTGATTTACAGCATTGGGGTGTACACGAAGCTACTCACAAGCAGCACTAAGATACAATTATTTACTAATTTATACAGAGGGGTAATTTCTGCTGGAGTGGTTACGGTAAGTACCTTGCTCAGGGGTATGACAGCAGGAGTGGCGGTTTCAACACAAGTCTCTTGATTTTAAGGCACTACACCATAAATTCACAGTGTACGGTGTAGTCTCTTCATTCCTGGTGTGCGTAGTGGATCACAGGGCCCTCATGCTTGAAAAATAAATTACCAAGTATAATAAATAGAAAAGTAAATATGTGAAAGAATAGCAAATGTATTTCAATCCAGACATTTAAACATTTTGCAATGCCAGAGGGGAGGACTGGATTGAGGTGAAATGATGAGGGAAGTTGGGATGTGATGGGACACAGAAGATGCTCAGGGCCATTCAGTTATTGGGAGCCCCCCCAAGCCCACCCCTGGCAGTGTGATTACTCGCTGGAGAGACTGATAGCTGCTGGTAGAAATGACCTCTGGTACCTCCTGGAGCAGCCAAACGCTCAAAATGCTACGTTGTTTTACTGTGGTGCGTAACATGCAGAGGGTATGAGTCATTGTCCATGATGGACTGGACTTTTATCATCTCTCGCAGTGCAGGAGGTCACAGTAATATCAGTGTGAAGGACACTGAACAAGGGTTAAGTAATTGCAGACCACTGTAAACTCTGGATTCCACCATGCGTCTCAGCTTGACGTGGAGACTGTGAAATGAGTCGAGCCCCCGACCAAGCAAGCCCAGTTATTTGATCTTCTTCTTGTCAAATATGATTTGTCTCTCGCTCCTTTGGCAAGCTCAACGGCTCCGTGATTGACTGTCAAAATAGCTGTCGCATCAGTTCTGGTCTGATATGTATCAGTCTGGAGCAACTGTGTGTGTGTATGGGGAGGTGTGATTGGAGGGAGTCTTCCAAAAATTATGGCGCATAATTTTTTGGCTAAATATCACCAGATTAATCTGTATAGAAAGCATTAAGTGAGGAGTCCTCTTTGTCAGTTTGTATGTCCTGCTGGACTGTAGCTGCTGTGCCACTTATAATAGTCTCTTTCAGTGTTTTTCACACATACCTCATCTTCTCCTGGTCCTGTGATGGAGTTCACTCTTATTTTAATTTTATATCAATTACTCTTCATTTACTCTTATTTAACTCATATCTCATATCTTTCATATTCTCCTTTTATTTACTACTGTATACTGCATGCTCTATAAAGTTCTAGAAAGAAAGCACTTCTGTAACTTGCTGAAATTCCACTAGCAGGAGGCTGAAAGGCCTTGGGTGGTTCTTAAGTACAAGTAGATGAGTAAGTTCCTGCCGTATAAAAAGGATGGGACAGAGACGTGTTGAGAGACACAACACACACACACGCACGTGTCCACAGGACGCCCTGCAACAAAGGTAACACCTGGTGAAATTCCATACAAACTACAGCAAACCTTTTTCAGCTTTTTGTGCCTCATCATTTAGACTAGTTTAGAACGATGGACTGTCTGAAAAAAGATCCGTTCCAACACTTGGGATCAGAAGAGCACATCTGTAGCACAGTGAGTAATTAAGGCTTCTTCTGTTGATCACTACTCCTGTCAGGGGACTGACAAGCAGTGAACAAAAGCAACCCGTCATTTCTGTAGAACAGAAGACTCAACGGAGTCTTGCTGAGTCCTCAGGCGGTTTTATTGACTCCCCCCCCACCCGTTGCCTGGACACCAGTGGCACGGTACATGCAGGATTCCCCAATTGCCACCATCTGGGATGCTTCTGCTGTGATGGAATGCTCCCCTGTGCTGTTCTCGAACCCGCAAATTTTCTCCTGGAGGATAAATAGCTTGGATCGGGGCCTTTTCATGGCGGAAGGGCTTGTATGATCTAGGGATCTCCAGATCTATATCGTCGGGAACAGTATGCTCCTGGTAGGGTTTCGCACGGCGACCAGGTCTGGAGTGAAGATCCAAACTAACGTGATCCAAAAAACCCCTGTGGCAACTGGGAACAAGAGAACGTTTACCCTGCCCGGAAAAGGGTCATTAGGACCTATCCCTGGAGCCAGGCCTGAGGGTAGTGTTCCTAGGTGAGCGCCTGGTGGCTGGGTAGCCCGCATAACCCAGCCAGGCTCAGCCCAAAAGGCAACGTGGGGGGCCATGTAGACCCACTACCTCCATGGTCCAACATGGGGGTCGGGTGTAATGCCTTTCAGGCAGCAGGGGGGGCAAGGTGGCACGTGGCGTCACAGCACCTTGTGGCAGAAACTGGATCTTGACATGTGGAATGTAACCTCACTGGGGAGAAGTAGTCGGAACTGGTGTGGAAGGTTGAGTGATACCAACTTGATATAGTTGGACTCACCTCCACTTATAGTTTTGACACTGGAACCAAACTCCTCAATAATGGGTGGTCTCTCTCCTACTCAGGAGTTGCACAGGGTGAGAGGATACTCATAAGCCCCTACAAGTACATACAATTGGTTGTGAAAAGTAAATGCATTCATTGTTTTTAAAAACCATTTCTGTAAACTTTTTGCTTACCATTCAGCTATCTGGCATTCTGTGGTGTTTGGTACCTTGTATTGCAAACCAGATGGAGTGAACCATTTGGGGAATTTCTAGGTGGGAGTCCTTGGGCACAACCAACTTGACAGGGGTGTTTTACTGTGTAATGGGGCAGAGTTACTGCTATATAAGTTTGTATTAGGTCACTAGTGGAGGTTGCCAATTGATGCAAACTTTTGCAGACAGACTTTCATGCAGTAAACAGGAGAGCTGTGCATTGCTGTTGATGCAAGGGGTTAAGCCCACGGCTCATAGGCCTCATGTTCTTTGTAACTTAATGTTTGTTTTGTTTTTGGCTGAGGTTAATGTGTTTTGAAGAACACCTTTCAGTAAAGAAAAATAAACCTTTTTCGGTCCAACTACTTCAATTCTCCACTGCTGCCTCCATCTGTCGTCCATACCCTCACATGTGGTGTCAGAAGTGGGAGTTTGGACTGACTGAGTGGAGAGTTAATAGAGTAGTGACCATTGAAGAAAATGACCACCAGGAGTAAGAAGAAGCAACAGAAGGAAGATGGAGCAGAAGATGAAAGTGCTGCAGAAGTTTTGCACCCTCCTGCTGGTGATCTTGCCATGGTGCAACTTGCAAAGATGTTTGAAACTTTTATAGAGTTTCAGAGAGTCAGAGATGAACGGCTGGATAGAGAGACTGCCCATCAGTTCCAACAGTTTAAAGTCCTGTCTCATCAGGTGCATCAGTTACAACTTGATGTGGAACAACAGCAGGTGCGAGGGAGCACTCCTTTATCAGCTCCAGTCTCAGGGCCTTCATCATCCACAGCAGTGAGGTGTTATGAACCCAATATGGTAAAGCTGGAGGACTCTGATAATATTGAACATTTTTTTTACTACATTCGAAAGGCTGGCAGTAGTCTATGGCTGGCCAAAGGTAGACTGGGCCACTCGTTTAATTCCATTGCTAACGGGGAAGGCCCGAAGTGCTTTTGTAGCTATGGAGTCAGAGAGTAGTATGGACTATAACAAAATAAAAGAAGCAGTGCTCAAAAAGTATGAAATCAACCCGGAGACCTATAGCCAGCAGTTTAGATCTATGGAAACCAGCACTGAGGAGACCCCCCAAGAGCTCTACGTATGGCTAAAGGAACTCTTCTGTAAGTGGGTCAAGTGTGAACAAAGCAGCAAAGAGGACATCATGGAAACAGTGCTGTTAAAACAATATTTGCGAGTTCTCTACACTGAAGTGAAGATCTGGGTTAAAGAACGAAGTCCTGCAACGGCAGCAGAGACAGCTGAACTGGTCGAGAACTACATAGCAGCCCACAAAAGCTCCAAGACCCATCGCTATGCTGGGTGACTTGACTGTCAAGCCAGGGTTAAGTCTGATGGTGTGTGTAAAGGAGCTGGTTCTGATGTTAAACATAGTTATCCTAAGAACACCTTGCCCACTGGTCTTGATAGTGTAAAGTCTGAGCCCAGAGATAAAGCTTCTGTGTCATGCTTTAATTGTGGTGCCCCAGGTCATAAAAGTCCATTCTGTCCACTTAAAAAGGCTAAATATACTCATCTGTGCTATGTTCCTAGGCCCACCTCCTCTATAGGAGCTATACAGAATATGGAACCTGTTGTTATGGTTGAACTCAATGGGAAGCCTGTTGTAAGCCTTGTAGATACTGGGTGTTCACAGACATTAGTACAGGCATCTTTAGTCCCCCAAGAATTTTGGAATGAGGAGGGTAAGCTTACTGTGCGCTGTGTACATGGTGATCAAAGTGAGCATACCAATGCTGATGTGTACATTCGGGTTTGTGACCAGACCTTCTTGTTGAGGGTAGGACTAGTGCCAAGATTGCCCGATCCTATGCTATTGGGGCAGGATCTCCCTGTGTTGCCTGACTTCTTCAGCAAAACAGCACTGTACGGTGTGGTTACTTGTGCAAGGGTTAAGGAACAGGATAAATCTGAATTTTTGGATGTATTACCATTTCAGGTTGTTGATGTTGAAATTGAGCCCACTCTCTCTAAGGAAGAGAGGTGTGCAAGGCGTAGACAGACAGTTGGGGAGGTCATAGAATGTTCTGATATGCAGTTACAGTCAGAAGTTGATACCACTAGCTTGACTGAAATTGACTTGCATTTTTCTGGTAATCTAGCAGAAGAGCAGTGCTCAGATCCCTGTTTGACCCAATACTTTAAAAAGGTAGAAGAAGGTTGTGTTACTGGGTTAGGGAATAGAGGCTATCTAATACAGAATGGTCTTCTCTATAGAGAGAGTGAGAACACGTTGCAATTAGTGGTGCCAAAGAAATTTAGGAAAGAAGTATTGGAGCTTGGGCATACTATAGCCTGGGCAGAACATTTAGCCTACTCGAAGACACTGGAAAGAATAAGTAAGCTTTTTTTTGGCCAGGATTGCATGAGAAAGTGAGGGAATTTTGCAGATCTTGAACACAGTGTCAGTTGTCAGGAGGGAAGGCTATGACATGTGCTCCTTTGATTTCATTACCAGTGGTAGATACTCCTTTTGAAAGAATTGGTGTTGATGTAGTGGGTCCTGTGGAGAGAAGCAAGTCGGTAAATAGGTTTATCTTAGTCATATGTGATTATGCAACTAGATATCCAGAAGCTTTTCCCTTGAGGGAGGTGACTGCCAAACAGGTTGTCACAGCACTGCTCCAACTTTTTTCGCGAGTGTGTATTCCCCGGGAGGTTCTAACAGACCAAGGTCCCAGTTTTATGAGTAAGACCCTCAGGCAGGTCTATGAACTTCTAGGAATTAGGCGTGTCAGAACCACTCCTTACCACCCGCAGAATGATGGACTCGTCGAGCGATTTAATCAGACCCTGATAAATGTTGAAGAAGTTTGTTTCGGATACTGGCAAGGACTGGGACCAGTGGTTACCCTTCCTGTTGTTCGCATACCGTGAAGTCCCACAGGCTTCAACAGGATTTTCTCGCTTTGAGTTGTTGTATGCACACCAGGTTCAGGGGCCACTGGATGTCCTTAGAGAGAGCTGGGAAGGTGAGCCAAGTGTCCAGAAGACCGATATTATCTCCTATGTGCTGAAGATGCATGAGAAGTTGATGCAAACAATGCATATTGTTTTGGTCCAGCATTCCATTTAACACTTTCTGTTTGAACTAGATTGGGTGCCGGGAAAGGCCTACCGGTATCTGTCTGTTTGTCATTAACTAAACATTTTTTTTTAATCAAAATATGACAAGTACATGCAATTGGTTGTGAAAAGTAAATGTATTTATTGTTTTTAAAAACCATTTCTGTAAACTTTTTGCTTACCATTCGGCTATCTGGCATTCTGTGGTGTTTGGTACCTTGTATTGCAAACCAGATGGAGTGAACCATTTGGGGTATTTCTAGGTGGGAGTCCTTGGGCACAACCAACTTGACAGGGGTGTTTTACTGTGTAATGTGATAAATGTTTTTAGAAGTTGTAATGTAGGGATATTTATAGTGGAAAATGTTTTGTATTGTTTGTATGTTTTAGTATTTATGTTGGATGTAATTTTTGGGGAAATGTACTTTGGAATAGTTGAGGCTGTTATGGTGTAACCAGAAGGGCGGAGTTACTGCTATATAAGTTTGTATTAGGTCACTAGTGGAGGTTGCCAATTGATATGAACTTATGCAGACAGACTCTCATGCAGTAAACAGGAGAGCTGTGCATTGCTGTTGATGCAAGGGGTTAAGCCCATGGCTCATAGGCCTCATGTTCTTTGTAACTTAATATTTGTTTTGTATTTGGCTGGGGTTAATGTGTTTTGAAGAACACCTTTTAGTAAAGAAAAATAAACCTTTTTCGGTCCAACTACTTCAATTCTCCACTGCTGCCTCCATCTGTCGTCCATACCTTCACACTTCCCCTAGGACCCAGAGGAGGTAGGGGACATGAAGTCTGAATGGACCCTGTTCAAAATCTCCACTGTGGAAGCAGCCAGGCACGGCTGTGGCCAAAACCTTGTAAGTGCCAGTCACAATGGCAACCCAAGAACCTGCTGGTGGACACTGATGGTGAGGGAAGCTGTCAAGCTGAAGAAAGAGGTCTTAAGGGTCTGGTTGGCTCTGGGGACTCCTGAATCAACAGATAGGTACCAGCAGGCAAAAAAGGTGGCAGCGGCTGCGGTTGCATAAGCAAAGTCCAGAGCATGGGAGGAGTTTGAAGAGGCCATGGAAAATGACTTTTGATTAGCCTCAAAGAGGTTCTGGAGAACCATCCAGACGCTCAGGAGGGGTCAGAAGAACTTCACTCAAGCTGTGCTCAGCAAAGGTGGAGAAATTCTGACCTCATATGAGGACAGTGTTAAAGGAGCACTTTGAGGAACTCCTAAACCTGAGAAATATGCCTCCTTTACAGGAGTCAGGGCCAGAAGCTTCTGAGGTATGAGAGTCCATTTCCCTGGTGGAAGTCACTGAGGTAGTTGAAAAGCTCCATAGTGGCAAAGCACCAGGGGTGGATGAGATTTGCCTGGAACTGCTTAATACCCTGGATGTTGTGGGGGTGTTATGGCTGACACGCCTCTGCAATGTTTCATAGACCTTGGGGACAGTACCTTTGGTTTGGCAAACTGAGGGGTGGTCTCTATCTTTAAGAAAGGGGACCAGAGAATGTGTGCCAAGTATCTGGGTATCGCACTTCTCGGCCACCCTGGGAAAGTCTATGCCATGGTGCTGAAAAGAAGACTCTGACTGATAGTTGAACCTCAGATTGAAGAGGAACAATGTGGATTCCGTCCTGGCCGTGAAACAGTGGACCAGCTTTTTACCCTGTTACAAATAATTGAGGCATGGGAGTTCGCTAATCCAGTCTACATGTGTTTTGTGGACTTGGGGAATACGGTCGTAGGACTTCTCTGAGAAATTCTGTGGGAGGTGCTTCGGGAGTATGGGGTGCCGGGGCCACTACTGTGGGCCATTCAGTCTCTGTACACGCAGAGTAAGAGCATGTCTGCATTCTCGGCATTAAATCAAGCCCATTCAGCGTGGGTGGGTGTGGGACTCCGCCAAGGTTGTGCCTTGTCCCCACTGCTGTTTGTGGTTTTCATGGACAGGATATCAAAGCGCAGCTAAGGTCAGGAGGGCATTCTATGTGGGGGCCGGAAGGTGATGTCTCTGCTTTTTGTGGATGGTGTTGTCCTTTTGGCACCATCACATGGATGCCTCCAGCATGCACTGGAATGGTTTGCAACCGAGTGTGAAGCGGTTGGTATGAGGATCAGCACCTGCAAGTCTGAGTCTGGGGTTCTCTCTCATAAGTGTTTTGGAGTCTTATTCATGAGTGAGAGGAGAAGGGAGTATGATATCGGCTGCAGACTGGGAGCAGCGGCAGCAGTAATGCGGTTGCTGTACCGGACTGTAGTGGTGAAGGGGGAGCTGAGCCATAAGGCGCAAAGCTCTCTATTTTCCAGTCGGTCTACATCCCTAGCCTCACCTATGGTTGTGAACTCTGCGTAATGACCGATAGAATTAGATTACAGATATAAGCGGCTGAAATGAGTTTTATCCGCAGGGTGGTGGGATTCACTCTCCATGACAGGGTGAGGAGTTCGGACATTCAGGAGTAACTCAGAGTAGAGCTGCTACTCCTCCATATTGAGAGGAGCCACTTCAAGTGGTTCGGGCATCTGGTAAGGATGTCCCCTGAGTGCCTCCCTTTGGAGGTATACCGGGCACGGCCAACTGGGACATAACCCCAAGGTCGGTCCAGAACCCACTGGAGAGATTATATCTCACAGTTGGCCTGGGAGCGGCTGGGGTTCCCCCAGGTTGAGCTGGAGGAAGTTGCGAGGGACAGGAACGTCTGGGCTTCTCTGCTCTCCCTATTGCCACTGCAACCCTAGAAGGACAAGTGGGCATGAAAATGGATGAATAGATGGATGGATGGATAAATACCAAGTTGGCTGTGGTTGGGGGGTGCGAGACATTCGTAGTTTGCCAGAGCCACATCATCGGTGAGTGAGTTTGAGCAGCTTCAGTACCAGGTATGGACTGCCTGCATCTTGGACAAAAATATCCACACCCAGTCTGTTTTAAAATGAACAAATTTGGCCATGAACACAGTTACCCTTGTACTTTTCAAATGCTGAAGCTGTCGTACTCAAGATGATGTGGACAGGGATGAAGCCGTCTTGGACCGAGGTGTGTCTTTGGGTGGTGTTCACCAGCAGAGCTTTGCAATATTCACCTCTAGTTGTGGGTTACAAGAACAGCAGCCGCCTTGGATCACTGTCTACATGTGTACAAGGGAATACGGATATTGTAAGGATATTAGCTGGTGAACTGGGCTGATGTCTAAGAGACATGACGTGTACGTGTAATACATAAAGTTTGCTTTAACTTCTTGAAGAATTCTTTGCCAAAACATAGAGCAAGAGAGAGGGGTGTGGTAGCACAGTGGGATTGGCTGGTGCCCACTGTGTAGTGGTTCCAGGGTTCGAGTCCTGCTTGGGGTGCCTTACAGTGGCTTGGCGTCCCCTCCCGGGTGCTTCCCCTCAGCCTTGTGCCCTGTGTTTCCGGGATAGGCTTCAGCTTGCCACGACCCCGCTCAGGAAAAGCAGCTGTTGATGTTGGTTGGTTGGTTGCTAGCACAAGAGTTCAATCTTATCAAAGGCCTTCATATGGCATTAACTGTCTCATGTTTAAAAGGGTTTTGGTTCCAAAATAAAAATTCTACATCCACATCAGTTTTGAACGAGGAGCATGTTTTAATATTGGAAAAGTAGGAAAGGTTGTGTTACTCAGGCAGCTCTCTGTGAAGGTTGTCTACACTTCCGTTAATTTGTTTAGGAGACGCTTCTCTCCAAAGTGACATATGTCTCACAGTGAGGGCATCATATCATGTTCTGGACTTAAAATGTTTTTCTTGTATGGAACGGCGAAGCAAACCTCTCTCATTTTGCCAATGTTTCTTGCAGAATTAACGGAAGTTGTTACTCATAACTTTTCTACTCTTGTCGTTCGGACCTGCAGACCTTTATATAAAGCCTGAAGTGTGAGCTTCTGAACCCCCTGGGGCTGCGCTTCCATAAAAGTGTCATACTACGGTACTGCCAATCACTGAGGTGTAACTTTGCTTTTTTAGGTTTTGAGGACAATGAAGTAGCTGGAAAGCTAGGTAACTTTTCTCATCACAGTTCCTTGGGGATTTTTAAGGTGCATTGTGATATGAGCCACCCCCTGGTTGTTCATTTGGACCTGCTGTTCAGCATCCTGCAGAAAAGCACTAAAGTAGTTCTGTGTGTCTCACCAGGCAAATATGTACACTTTCCCGAGGCAATTCTGAAGTTTCCAAACCCACTGTGAGACACTCTGAGTGTTGAGATTTAAACACCGCTGTCAGTTAATCAAGACGAAAATCAAACTTTAAGATGACGCCTTGACAGGTTCCACAGGAGGGAAATGAGAACTTACTCGTCTGATCTTGTGCACTGACTGACACTGTATGTAAAGTACCTTTTATTCCACGTGGAAGGGGACTGAGCTCCGGCAGAGGACCCCCCAAAACACACTTGTACCCCAACCCTTTTCTCTGTTGGGAGGTTAAGCTCTCAAAACCTTGGCACACCTATAATGTAGAGAGTACTGTTTGGTGTCACACTCAAAGACAGCGGGGCTTGGGAGTCCAGGTGTCCAACACGGTCTCTGTGGAGTTGGCATCTACTCCCTATGTTTTCATGGGTTTACCCTGATTGTGTGAGTCAATCTGTGTGACTAGCCTGTGCTTGACTGGCATCCCATCCAGAGTGCTCCACCCCAGCCCAAAACCCCCGATTGTGAGATAGGCTCCCAACCACTGCAACCCTGACAAGGAGAAGCTGTTAATGAAAGTGAGTGAGTGGTTCCCTGAAATGAAAGCAGCGTTCTTCTGTCACAGATTATAATTTCTGTTAAATAATTTATCATACAAAGATGTTACTAAGTTTCAGTTGTTCTCATTCATTCTTATTTAATTCAGTCTTGTTTGTCCTTATTTGCTAATCATGCTATAACCGCTTTGAGAATGGCTATAAATACCTGGCATGGAAGATGTTAAAATTAATAAAATGTATTCAACCATAAAATTGCCCAAATAAAATGTCTGAAATTATATCAGAAAAGAGTGGGTGCGGTGGCGCAGTGAGTTGGGCCGGGACCTGCTCTGCGGTGGGTCTGGGGTTCGAGTCCCAGTTGGGGTGCCTTGCGACGGGCTGGCGTCCTGTCCTGGGTGTGTCCCCTCCCCCTCTAGCCTTATTCCCTGTGTTGCTGGCTTAGGCTCTGGCTCCCCGCAACCCCGTATGAGACAAGCTGTTCAGAAAATGTGTGTGTGTATATCAGAAAATCCATTAAATTGTTTTTGTTCCTCACATCTTTCTGATTTATATTAATATTAAGGTATTTCCAGAGTAAAATATTTTAAGTCATATTACTATTGTGTGGTCAATAATTAACTCCCAGAGTAACAGTTTTGCCAGATCCTCTTTCTCAAAGACCATCCATCACCTTTAACATATCATAAAAGATATATAAAGTGGAAGTCCGACCGCCTTCGTTCTCTTCATGCAGAACTGGGCCAGACATCTGGAAACAGGACATTTGTATGTGCAACTTGTCATCCAGCACAAGTAGGAGTAAAGGATCCTCAACATAGTACTGATACAGGCCGCTTTGCCTGTCGAGGAGCTATGCTTTCGAGGGGGGTACACTTCCTGTAGGCTGACCTACTTGCAGGATGTTGAACTCAAACTGCTGGAAGGTGTGCTTTTGGGGCCTGGTGTTCCTTCGTTTCCACACACTGAGAACTCTGCAGCTCCAATGCTCCTCAACCCTGGGATGCGCACAGGTCCAGCACAGTGTTCAGGGACACAAAGGGTACAAACTGTGACTCCCTTATCAGCCCCCCCCCCTTGTCTGCGGGGGTAAGCGGATGCGGTCCGAGGGTGGGCTGGCAGTATGAGGGCAGAACCATCAGCTGGCTGCTTGGCCATGCTCACTGCCAGTTAGACACACACACACCCACCCCAAGAACCACCATCCAAACAGCCAAAATACATCAAATGAAGAGTTCAAACAGCATGTCAAAGCGCTTTTGTGTTTGTGGAAAAGCCCCGGGGTGGTACCTGCATGGAGGAGCCGATAGGTTGCCGTTCTTTCCTAAAAAATTTTAGAATCTGACCTCTAAAACATGATTTGATTTTTATATTTTATTGAACAATAGACAGAAGTCTCACACCTACAACGGGGCAGAAGCACTACTGTGTAAACCGTATTTCTTTGGGCTCCGGGAAAACAAGGGAGAACATGGATAGACGTGGTGTGTTCATGAGGGGGACTTGTATGAATATTTATGGTGTGAATATTGGTGCTGACAATATAATACTGAACATGTTTATAAAAATATATGTTTTATTGTTTTTATGAAAGTGCAAGTTTATTGTAGAATATCGCATAAGGTTTATGTGGTGACTGGATTAGACACGATTTTTGGCTTTACACGCAGTTTCAACACAGCAATGTAACACACACACACTCACTCACTCACTCACTCACTCACTCACTCCTCTCTCTTTCTGTGGGCAATTTAGTTACCAAGTTATACGAAGTACGTGATTGACTGTGGACTAAGTATAATTCATTTTTGCTGACACATACTTGAACGTGGAAAAAATATATATTTTGGTTATAGATTTAAGAAGTTCCATGGGGTTTGGCTGTGGACTCCACTTCCCGAGTCTCTCCACAGTAGTGTGTGAGTGAGGGCTGACCGGACTCCAAAGGACAGTCACATTCTGGAGTGAACACATTAGGTGTATTTAACAAATCTGTTAAGTTTGTTCATATGTTGTGCTCCTGAGTAACAGCGTCAGTTGATGGCTGCATTGGAGTATGTGGTGTCAGAAATAACTGCAAAGATCTGGATGCCTGAATTGCAGTTTCTTTGTCTTCATATGCGTTTGTTTGTTTGACAGCTCGTTTTTCTTTCTTCTCAAGTTCATCCATAGCCTCTGTTCCACCAACAAACCATATGCTAGATTTTCCAGTCTCACTTTGAAAAAATGCAGTATGTAACTGCTGTTGCTTAATATTTACTAAAGCACCTAGAGTGTAGAATTATCAAGAGTCCACCCTGGAAAAGAATGTGAGCAAATGGTCCTTAGGGATGGGCTCTATGGGTCCTGCCTTGCATCCACTGTTCGGGGTGCCAGGTGTGCTGTTTGTGAGCCAGCATTCCTTATAGGTTCATTCACATTCCAAAGGAGAAATGGCTCCCAGCCCTGGGCCTGGAGGCACAGGCAGTCTGGTGACCTGTACTACGGTACTGCCAAACTGGGAGGGGCCGTACTGTCAGCAGGCATGCAAATGGACCAACACTCTCCATCCCGTCAGCTCCAAATGGACCAACACAAGCGTTCTCCCACACTGTCGCTTTGAAGGTGATCTCTTGAAAGCACCGCTGTGAACAGTGTACCGTGCTGCAGGCGACCCATTGTAAAGTACAAGTACTGCAAGTGGTGACATTTACATTTATTAATTTACAGGTGCTTTTCTCTAGAGTAAATTCCAGTGAACATTTTAGTATTGAGATGACACCTTTCCAGCCAAGGTGACTTACACTGGTAGATATACACCAGTACACTTAGTCAATCATTCATCTGTACCACCAGAGCAACACACTTTCCCTTTCACACACAGACACACACTGCACAATTTAGAGTCACCAATTCACTTGAAACACATGTCTTTGGAGAAAAAAACCAAAGCACCTAGAGGAAACCCACATGAACATACAAAGTCCTGATGGACAGAGCAGGGGTCGAACCTACATTCTTTCACACTGCACAGGGGCCTTGAACCAACAGCGCTATTTGCTGTGCTGATGCATCTTAATGTATTGCATGTTAATATTGCAACATGACCTTAAAACAGAAGAAAACCCTTAAACTCTACTAAATACTCAGGATTAAACATGCAGTATCGAAGTACAGAAGGTCTTTTATTTGTGAATAATTTACTTAAGTTTTCTTTAGTCACACGCAGCTAAAAAGGTTCCAAAACCCCCCATCGGTCCGGATATATTTCGAGCCCTTTTTGTAGGGTCAGCAGAGGTTGGCGCTCGTGAACGCCACCCACTTTCCCTTTGCTCCTGGCACTTATTGGGAGATCACACACATGTGTTCTGCCAAGGACTGAGGGACGCCAGCAGCTTGTATGATTGCCAGCGTGTTTGCCATCCATCTGCTTCAGCTCTCTCTCTCGCCCTTGAGGATCGACCACGTTGAGTAACATCCTGCTTACACTAGTATCTTTCACATCTTGTTGTAGTACGGTCTGCCTGTGCTGCCCGAAAGGCAGCGTTTCTGCTGATTCGGTGTGTCCTGTGCTCGTTCTGTATAAACTCATTACTGTGATCAGGACAGGTGTTCGCAAGCAGCCAGGAATGGCCCCCAATAAGTGGCAATAGTGGGTTCTGGGGCATAATGTGGGGCAGCTGGGAGTGACTTAGTTGGGGCCTGTCTTTTGCCCCATAGTGCGTATATGTGAGTGAATGACGGTGTGTGATTGGCCTGCAGTGGAGTGACGTACTGCCCGTAGTGTAGACCACTTCAAGAATAGGCTCCAGACTACTGTGAACCTGTGTTGGATGAGAAGCTACAGAAGCATAGTGGTCAGCGCTGCTGCCTTTGGCCCCAAAGGTCGCAGGTTTGAATCTCACTTTGAACAAGGTACTTAGCCCAAAAATTGCTCCAGTAACATTACTCAGCTGTATAAGTGGGTAAATAACTCTACATAGGTTAACATTGTAAGGTACTTTGGAGAAAAGTGTCAGATAAATGAATAAATGTAATGTAACCTTCCCTCTGGAAATATGACACAAAAAATGAATTGAGGGTCATTGAAAGATTCCCCTCTGTGTTTGTACCAAAAGACAAGTACTCTGGATTCTGGTCCATGTTCCCCTGAGTCACAACCACACATGAGGTGGTGCTAGGCTTTGGGTAGAGAATTGAGATTGCTTCCCCATGCCCATTGTTGTTTAGGTTGTTTCAGTGTAATATTCATCTATTTGTTTACATTCACCTCGAGAACCTTACTTACACTTTTGATACCCACTGAGCTTAAGATGACATCACCTGAGAGGGATAAAGAAAACTGAATGAATGGCGCTGATTGAAACAATGTGAGTGTGTTTCAAAAGGGACGCTAAGGCCTTGTTCATTTGATCCTTGGAGGGGGGCTCTTCTGGGTGAGAGAGGAAAGTGACCGTGTGATCTGATCCACCTGCTGGGTCATGGCGCTAGCTGTCGGTCACCTCGTGCAGGTCCCTCCTGCAGGCTAACATCACAAAGTTGTAGAATAATCTCACATTTGATTCACCTCTTGTCCCACGCTGCGCTCCAGTTTCGTCAGATAAGCTACTTTCTGGGCAAGTTTTACTCCCTTATGCACATTTAAGAGATAATGCCACTTAAGTTTCACATAAATAAAAACACAGTGGAGTCGCGACATTCAAAGCTGCGAACGGAGTGTGACGGAATCGATGCAGGAGTGCTGCGATGTTAATATTCCCAGGGCCATCTGGAGTGCTCATCTAATTATTTTCCCTTTTTCTGGTCATATCATGAGCAGAAAAGGTCCGGTGATGAATTGCCAGGGATCCCAGGTTATCTCTGGAATGCCCCCTCCAATGAGTCTCCAGCTGCTTTCAAGATGCCAGGAGATGATGAATGGGATGCATTACTCCGGTGGCAGCGCATTTTCGGCCGATCGGCCAGGTCCCTCCCGTGTGCGAGAAGACCTGAGATCTCCACAGCTCGTATGAAGAAGCCCTGCACTGTAGCACAACAGCATCTGAGCGCTGCAGGGGTTAAATGTAGAAATGAAATAACAATATCGGAATGAAACGTATCTTCAGCACCCGCTTCCTATTCTCAGCCGCCAGTTGCAACATTGGTAGTGATGAAGAACTTGGATCGTATTATTTAATGGGAGCAACAGGTGGTGTGGTGGTTAGAGCTGACACCTTCCATGCAGAGAATCTAGGTCTCAATGCCACTTTGAATTCATTCATGCAGCTGGTCCTTTTGTCCAAAGTCACTTAATTATTTGTACAGCAAGGTAATTTTACTGGAGCAATTCAGGGTACCTTGCTCAAGGGCACTAGGGATTGGAACCTCAGACCTTTAGGTCCAAAGGCAGCAGCTCTGCACTAGCAGCTGTCACTACTTCCCGCTGTAGTACTGCTAAGTAAGGTACTTACCTTGAATTGCTCCAGTGGAAAAAAAAAATGCACCTGGAGAAAAGTGTCAGCTAAAGAAATACAGATAATCTGGCAGAATTTTGCATTTGATGGCATGTTGTGCTGGAGCAATACATTTGTCTCGTTGCCCATCTGTTGATGCCCCGTGCAAGCGCCACAGTGAAGGAAGATACTGTCTTTTAACTGCCAGGAGAGACGGTCTCAGTGAGGGACACTGCAGGCTGCTCTGCTCTCATGTACCACGTAAGCGTGTTCCTATCAGACTCCACCATCTCTCAATTAATCAATTAGAACAAGTGCTTCAACACACATCTCATTCACATGCAAATGACTCATTTATTCAGCTGTGCGTTGGCCAGGAAGCCCGAGCGGCACAATATGAGCTTGTGCTCAGGAGCGGATGATGAATGACGGAAAGGAGCAAGTCGGAGGCGGGACTGGAGGCCGTCCTCGTTTCTTATCGGAGACGCCAATTTGATTCCTCTCTCCAGTTCATTCCCACCACTCACTTGTCCTCCTTGCAATGAAAGCTTGTTGCTCTCCAAAGGATAGCTGTCCTGTCTTCAGAAGCAGTGCTTTGCTGGTAGATGTTCCACCTGTGTCTGAAGGGGAGGCGGATGGCTGAGAGGAGGACAAAGTCACCAAGCAGAAACACTTCCCGGGGGGGAGGCAGGGTGGAAAACTATGCATTTGTAATCAGAGCTGGGCTCACTGAGCCTCCAGCTCCATGAAAATCAATGTGTGGTGGCAAACAAGCTCATTAGAGGGCAGGGAGGAACAGCATGGGATTTGGGCAGCGGCAAGAAGCGAGTATCTGCCACCCGCCAACGTGGGGAATGACGTGGCCTCTATGAGGGATGGTGCCGTTCCAGTAACACCACCCGGGCGCCACGCGACTCTTTAAATAACCTTCGGCCTCCTGTGAGCGCCAAAGTGATCGAGGTCGTCCTCAGGGATCGAGGGTCATAGGGACACATGCGTCCTCTCTCCAGGGCTGGGGGGAGGGTGGCATGCACAGCCACAGACCCCTCGAGTCTGAATAAAGGAGATGACCTCCGTGAGGCAAGAACATCATGTCCCCCAATACCTTGGTGCCCACCTACCGTCCCCAAGGTGCTGAGGAGCCCTTGTGTTCAGCCAAGCACAGTCGACCATGTAACAAAGAGGTTTGGATCTCTGCTTCGCACCACGTTTACATTGATTCATTTGGTTTTTATTCTTTTGTTCTTTTATTTACTTTTCTCCAAAATGACATACATCTCAAAGAACAATAGAGTGAATCAAGTCGACAGAAGGAGAGGTTTGCATGCAGACATGTGACTCTAAAGTACAGTCAGTTTGTGACATACCATGGTATAAACTAGTACACTTTACACCTATAACTGTATAAAGGTTTATCCATTGTTGACAGAGAGAGAGACTGGAGTCGATCAGTGTTTTGCATCAACTTTGTGACACTTTTATTTGGCCGTTATCAGAGGTGTATCGTTTCTTTTTGGAAAGTCTGTCATGAATCTTTCAGAGAAATTGTCTTTCATGCTCTGAATTTCGAATTGTGTCCTCGACTTACCAACTATCAACTAACAAACTTTGTCATTATAGAATTTTTCTTAAATATTTTTTTTTATTCCACCAGCACTGCTAGACCAGCACGTAGACTGCTACCCCCAGTGCGTAGACTGCTCGACCAGTGGACCAGCACGTTGACTGTTACTCCCAGTGTGTAGACTGCTAGATCAGTATGTAGACTGTACACCAGTGTAAACAGCATGCCCAAGTGTCACCCAAGGACAGACGACAATCACCAACAGGACACTCTGCCACGTGAAGTGACGTACCCCACAACTCGGACTAAAGGGAAGTGTGTTTCACAGCAAACACAGAGACACAGATTGAGACGTGATTGTGAAGCCGATACCCAGTCGCCGTGTGCAGAAACACCCACTTTGGTGGCATGTGCTGATGAGGAGCCCCTCCCCCACTCTGTGTCCATTACACTTATGAATTTTTTGAGTAATGAAGCAGCTCTCAGGCCCTATGAAGTTCATAAACAGGGGACCGGCTGCACGTACAGTTTGTTGCCTGCGTTTCCTCGTCGTCCCGTGATGATATTCGTCACCCACAAAACATCTGTTTACTTCCTGAGCTCAACATATAACCCAAGGGGGCCGTTTTTGAGCCGGGCCTCGAACAGCAGGCTGTACAACTGCGGTGCCCTGGCTTGACCTCCATTGTGTGCTGCTGAATATTTGATCAGTCACTGTTTTTTTCCAAACGGCAGCGGCAAACGGTCTCCGTCAATAATGCAACATGTCATAAATGAATAATCTGTGTTGTTCTTAATTGAGAAAGGCCATTGATTGTTTTGAGGGCCCGCGTCGCATTAATCAAAGTGCCGCCGCCGTGTGGGATTACATGGTTGAGCTGGAATTCAGCCGCGTCTCTGCCAGCCTTTTTGTTTCAGCAGAAAAAAAAGCCCTTTGGGCCGACGGTGCGTGGATGGCAGTCGGTCGTCTGAGCGCCGAATGCAAATGGAATAATGCTCCGTGAAAGTGTGTATGGTTTTTTTTTTCTTCCCCCCCTAGGAAATATATCTTTATGCTACAAAATACACTGTTATAATGTGTGGCAGGATTTTGTGAAGGTGTGTGAAATTTTTGTGGTGTTAAAACAGGGCAGAAGGATGGGAGTCGACTGGGAAGTGAGTCCTGCAGCCCTGAGCCCCTTAGTGACAGCAGGGTTCGCCCTCCACTACAGCATTGTCTACAGTGTCACACTTTTCTCTCTTTTCCCACCTTTTTCCACGTCACACTTGATCTCACACTTTTTGTCTCTTCTAGTGCTGCAAGAATCGAGTCCAAGAGGGAAAAAGTGACACCAACATTGTTCCTGTGTCGTTTACTTCCTCTGTATACAGTACAATGAAATGTGCAATTGTGGGTGTGAAAAAGTAATGCCACCCCACCCCACTCGCACACACAGTCTGGCTGTGCCACCTTGGGGCACACGCTTTCCCGCAGTGCCGTGCCCTCCCTGCAGGCCCCCACCTGAAATGAAGGTTTTGTGACCGTGCTGGAAAATGCGCCTCCACGTGGCCAAACTCCACAGCTTCATGTTCTGCAGGGCAGAACTGCTCAGACTTCCTGACCCCACCAGCACCACACCAGTCCATTGGCACCACACTAGTCCATCAATACCATACTAGTCCATCTCTACTGCACTAGCCCATTGGTACTGCACTAGTCCAATTCCGCATTACTCCATCACTAGTCCATCAGTACCGCGCTACCCCATGGACCTTACACTTTCCAGCAGCTGTACGTTACACCAGAAGCCAGACCACCAGGACCCCGCAGCTTGGACCCCGGTTTAAGTGCTGTACGGAAAGTTAATATCGCCTTAGGTGTGCCGCCTGACCCCTAACTACGCTCTTTCTCTGTGTGTTGGTGCAGAAACACGAGAAGACCGGACCAAGCGCCTCTTCAGGCACTACACCGTGGGCTCCTATGATAACTTCACCTCATACAGGTTTGTGCACCTGAGCTCGTACCTCTAAATGTTATTGACCCTGGAAGGAGAGGTTCAACACAGAACAGTCCTTTCAGCGCAAGCGGTGTCTTGCTGTGTAAACATGCAGGGCAACGATTTCGTTTCAGAAACCTTGAGAATAATTATGTTTTGCTCCTTGTTGTTGTTTCTGCAGTTTTACAGTGGGCCGGTTGTAGATTTTTATTTGAAAATATGACTTTTTTTGAAAGTTTCTACACTCAATTGACACTAAATATGTTCGCGTTTGTGTGGCTACATCTCTTCTTTTTGCATTATTTCATCCGCATGCGTTCCTTTCACTGATTCTTTCCTATCAGGAAAGACACCGGACCTCAGTGCTCCACACTTTGTGGATTCAGACTCTCGTTCAGCACAGCGGTCACTATCTGTCACTGTGTTTCCCCCCCGCTCAGCGCTCAGTGCTCCTATTCCCCTCTGCTGGAGAAGCCATCCTCGTGCTCTGTGCGCCGCATCCCGAATAGTTACTCTGCGTCCTGCAAGTTCAGAAGGGAGGCGGTGTGTGTGTGCGGTGTGTGTTGAGAGGTTGGACGTTTCAAGAGGGAACCTGCTGGCTCTCTGCTCCCGCACGCACAGCCTGCAGCAGGACCTGGTGACCCCTCGTCCCACTTTTCTCCCCAAGCCGTTTGCAGGTTATCAGCTGAGCTTCTCCATCAGGGCCTCCAAACCATACTGACCCCACACATCAAGGAGTATTCAGAGAGCGCAGTCAAAGGTGTGTTTCGGAGTGTGTGCGGCACTATTTATGACTCTGCCGCCATCTGGTGGCTCTTTTTTGTCAACACCTCGCTTCAAGGGTCTCTGCGGTCCCCTGGTTGGGGAGAATGGGTTTCACAGCCAGCAGTCTCCTGCTGAAAGGAGATGTTCGCAAGGCCCCATCTGCATATTGGGGGTAAGAGGATTTTAAGCTTGGGCTGCACTTAACCCACCTCCGAGAATAAATAGCAAGTGGAAAAAAAACGGCAGGAAAATTGTGCTATTCAGGCTTGTGATCCAATATAAAGGGAAATCGGAGCCTTAGCCAGCCATACCCTGGGGGTCTGTTGCCTGGAGCTTCCGGAATATTGCCATGCTGTGTCACCACATTGAGGGCATGAAGCACATCCAGTCTTACGTTGATACTGTACTAATTCCTTCTGAACCCATCAAACAAGAGGGTGCCAGGTTCGTGTGCACAGAGAGCTCTGTGCATGTGTGTGTGCCGGGCGGTCCAGTCCAACTCCTGGCGATCCCTCACGTGGCTTTTCAGGCAAGGGAGGAGAAGTGGTTTGCCAGCATCATCTTCAGTGCATGTCAGCATGGTGCAAAGACACAAGCAAGCTCCACACACTTTGAGCTGGACTCAAACCCCAGTCCCATGGAGCAGCTCAGGAGCTGTGAGACACCAGCTTTTCAGTGTTTTATCCATATTATCCCCTATTGGTTTGCCTTCCCACCTTCATATCTGCTCACATACAATTGTTATGCGCCGTTCTCAAACCCGTTGTCAGGTTAGTCCGTCCACATTGTTACGCTTGTTAGGTATGAAACCTTAATCTCAGCCCTCCTCTGTCTTTCCGACATCACGCGTCATAGTTGTGTTACTCTCGTCTCAGCCCTGCCAACACGTAACCAATGAGCCAAGTCGACAGTGACCACAAAGGGTCTCGGCCCCCAGGCGACCATCCCAATCCACAGCTGTCTGAATGGCTCTTTGAGTGACGCTGATGATGATGGCGTCTCCGTTCCTCCTCTGCTCTGGGGGCTGAAGATGAACAAAGGCGAGGAGCTTGTCCCAGCAGAAGCCCAAAGAGATACGTCTAAAGTCATATTGCTGAACCCTGGTTTTGAGCTTGGTGTTCATCTCCTGCAATTTGTGTAATTGTCTCAGGCACAATTCAATCATACCTCTGCATATGACCAAGGTGGGGGGTGTCAGCTAAATCCAATGAAAGGCTCTCTCTCAGATGAGCCCATATGCATTAGAAAGGACTAGCTGCTGAGTCGGGCCTTTTTGCCAGGGCCTTCGGGAGGGCAGCTAGGACTTGTTCGAAAACATCAGCCTTGGAAAAACATAGCGATTCGAAAGGTCATTCCTGGAAAGTGTGTTTTCTTTCCTGATGCTTCTTCAGTCAGTGCTGTGTGTGAGCACAAGAGCCACCTCCGAATGCCACTGGATTCCAGTGCTGGTCGTGGTGAAACGAATCCTGGTTCTTTGGAGACATAGTGATGAACATGGAGAATTCAGGGATAAGGGTTCAAGAGTTAATATCGGGGGGTGGCTGAGTATGTTTTCAGGCTTATTTACAATATATTTAGTTGAAAAATGTGGGATGAGACCTTATACTGACGTATAGAATATGAATACAAGGTGGGGGGTAACCTGCACGTAGCCCATGTGTTCATTAAGCAGTAAATGTAGACATTTCCTCTTATCATAACACTGTGGCATACACTTTAACACTTGGGACCAAATACAGATGTTTATTCTAGAGTTGGTTACCGCATAGTACTTTGTCCCAGGTGCTACTGCTCTACTCTCTTTTATAGCCTGCTGCTGGGGGGGAGAGGTACAGTATCCTCAAAAAAACAATGATCCATGTCCATGGAATAAAAAGCTGAAGAATTAAAGATAAATTATTGAGGTTAAATAATTAGTACCGTTATTTTCAAATGCCTGTTGTGGTTCAGATGCCTTTAAACACAGCAGCACATACTCTGGGATCGCTCTTTTTCTTATTTCCTGTTTCCTCCTGTGCCAGATCCATCTGCAGGCGCCCCTCTCCAGGCTCTGAGCTTCGATAGCTTGTCGGCATTAATTTCCCTGTGTGTTCGGGCAATGTGCCACAGGGATGGGGCCTCTGAGGTCCAGATGAGACACAACCCCCAGGGCAATGCACTTGGAGACGTTCAGAGGGAATAAGCAAATGTGTGTTGGCTGTGTAGCTCTGTGCTCCAGCAGGCACTCGGAATGTGTATCGCAATTCAGTGGTTCAGTGTTAAATCTCAGAAAACACTCACCAGCTCCCTTTCCTTCTCCCTCTCTCTCTCGCTGAATTACTGTCCCATGCGATTAAGGACGACTCTTGGTTCCAGCTGAGTATTTCACGAGTCGCCTCTTTCTATCTGAAGTTTGGTCTGAAAGTAGACATTCCACTACACTTCATTCCCTCTGGGGCTGAACATCCAACAATATCCCATGGCAACAAGGATAAAATGTCCTTCAAGTGACACCAGGATGTCCCACCATCAAAATGCAGGAGCCCTATGGATTTGTTTTGTACCACCAAGTGAATAAATTTGGGCAATACACTCTTCTCAAATATCTTTGCTTTCATCATTCCACTAAAGTGACGGCTTGTGACATCTGTGATTAATATTCACGTCCTAGGAGGAATCTGCTAATAAGTCACCATTAGGGTCATGAGGAAGAGCGGTCATTGAGAAGTGGATGAGGACCTTAACAGTGGCGGTCAGCATGGCTCGGTCAGAGTATGAGACGGAGAGGTTGGCTGTTGTGTCTGCAGTTTAGTGGGGGGGCGGGGAACTGTATTCTCGTGTTGGCATTAAAGCTATGTGGGGGAGAGGGTGACATTTTTAGCTCTTGCTTATATTTGATCTCTCACAGAATAAATTAATACAGGTGGTCCTTGACTTAAGTGGGGTTTCATTCCAAATCATCACGTGAGTCACTTGAACTCTCTCTTCCTGTCACACCCCCCATCTTTGTTGCCTTGCTTGTCTTGCTTCTCACATCCTACCTGCCTTTCTCCCCACATTCCCCTTCCAGCATTCCTTCTCCTCTGTCTTTCACCTCCTCTGCTCCGTCTCTTGTTTGTTTCCCCATTACCCTGAGCGTCGATCCCTCATTTTGTTGCTCACCCCCATCCCCCAGCCCCACCCTGCTACAGTGAGTCATCCCTTTTGTGGAGGCAACTTCCCGCCTCGGCGGGTTCTCCAAACTTCAGCAGATGGTTTGTGCGGGAGAGAGAGGGGCGCATTGGGAGACCGAAAGGCAGGGGGATGAAATTGTGATGCCGCACATACTTCTGATGGTGTCTCTCAGGAAGCAGGAGGGGACCATCCTAATGGGCTATGCAGCGCTGCTTCACCAGGGTAGAGAGGCAGGAGTGGGAGTGGCTGACACACATGTGCGTGCTTCTGTGTGTGTGTGTGTGTGTGTGTGTCTGCCTTATCCCTGTGTCTCTCTCTCTCTATCCTGCTCCTCAGACTGTCACTCCCATCGCTCTGCTTCTCTGACCTCCTCATCATCCCTCTCTCCCCCTTCCACCCTCCGCACTTAAGCCGCTCAGGCAGTGGAGAGCGTCATCTTGATGGAGCGCTCACCTGGGTTGCCTGGTGTTGCCGCTGTGGATCTGTGCTCAGATGCCTGGGGATTACTAACTTTTCAACAGCAGTTCAGTTGTCTCTCTCCACTGTCTCTCAGCTCGAAGGAGAGCCACTGCTGGGCATAAGGAGCTGTGAATGAACCGGTTCTCTTTGGTGGTGGGTTTTTTTTTCCCTGTTTTGTTTGCAGTGGCCCTCATACAAGACATTAGCACATCACATTGCAATGTGTTAATGGAATGGGCTGAGGTGGAAGGCTGCTCTTCGACCTGAGGACCCCAATCACACACACTTTGTCTCTCTGTCTGATCCACTGGCACAAGCTGAAGCAGGCGCACTCGGAGGTGCTGGCTGGCAGATGCACTCTCGAACACCCCCTAAATATGGTGCTGAACTCTGACCTGGGTGGCCTGCTGTCTTTCCTACTCAGCGACTACATCATTGAGGAGAAGAATGCCATCCTGCAGAAGAAGGAGAATGAAGGCTTTGGATTTGTGCTGCGAGGAGCAAAAGGTAAGATTCCAAGTCCATTCCATCCAAAAATCTGCTTTGGGGGTGGAGTGTAAAACTGAAAACGAATTACTTGTACGCTATTTCAACACTCAATCAAAATGATCAAGAATCAAGCTATCTGATAATTTTGCAGGGAAGAAATTTGTTTTGAAATGTTACTTGTTACACTACAGTTTCTGAGGATTCAGGATTAGATCTTATATGTCAGCATCACAAGTCTATGTTGTACTTCACAATGTGAAACTCAGAGATTTACGGCTTTAATGAAGATCTAAGTGACGTGTCATTTATTAGTGTGAATCAAGGTCTGGGCTCTCTAACAGTTCCAGCTTGTAGGTCTGATGTGTGGCTGCCCTTGGTGGCCCTGACCTGACGCTGACATTTCAGTTCTTTCTTCCATCTGCTCCTGTGCTCGTAACACACTGATAGAACGAGGGTCTGCAAATCCTGGCTGCAGAAGCAGACCGGAATGTGTACGCCTGTCACCTAGCATGTTGTTACACAGTGTATTCACATTCTTCTTACACAGACATTTGTGGAAAGGAGAAGTAAAAAAGACAGAGATGTTAAGGGCCGTAAATGTGGTGTTCGCTGAATCTCCACAACTGGCGCATGAAAAATGCAAATGTGTTCCAAGTACATTTATTCATTTAGCTGACGCTTTTCTCCAAAGCAGCTTACTATGTTAAGGGTACAATTATCACAAGCTTACAATTATTTACCCACTTATATACCTGGGTAAATTTACTGGAGCAATTTAGGGTAAGTACCTTGCTCAAGGATACTACAGCCAGAAGTAGGGATTGAACTTGTGATCTTCAGATCCAAAGGCAGCAGGTCTAACCGCTGTACTACTGGCTGTCCCGGTAGCCTTATTGCTGTCTATATTTATAAACCTGCTGTATCTCAAGCCTGTGGTCATTAGGCATTTTGGCTCCAAGTTGCAGCCTTGATCTCTTTGAACATCGTGTAATTATTGATGCACATTTGGCATGTACCTCAGTGTCAAGGGCCTGAAAATTACTATTGTGTCACATAGAAGCACCTAGAGGGGGATGTCTACCCTGGGAAAGGAAAGGCACCATCAGAAAGCCGCAGCATGACACACAGGAGCTTACTCATTGCAATGACCTCACGATGGTTTAGATAGAGAACTTCGCACAAAGAAGTGTGTGCAGATCATCTCGTGTCATTAAAAAGGGTCAAAAGGGACCTCAGCAGCAGTGTTAGATGTTATAACTGGGTTTCTGGGCATTGCTGCTTTGTAACTGCTGCCAGTAGTCATGTGAGTAGTAAGCAGTGAGAGAAGATGTACTCCAGGCAGATGTACCGCAGTACACAGGGTACATGCATTGAGGACTGCAGTATAATGTGAAAGTCAAGTTTTTTACTGCCCTTCTCGTTGCCAAAGACCATTTTGGAGATTTTGAAGTCAAACTGCAGTTAATATACTGTACAATAACATGTGATGTTTTCTGTGATGAACATTTTTTCAGTGCGGTGGTGAATACAACTTGAACAGATTTCCCCAGCGAAACAAAAGCACTGATCTGTTGTTCACTTTCATATGAGTCACTTTTTCACCATCTCTGCTGTGTTGACTTCCCTGCTGAACTGCTGGAGGAAATTGAGAAGGTCAGCTGTGTACCTCAGTGGCCTCCTACTGGAGTAAGAGTAGAAGATAGTTCATCCATCCGTCCATCCAATTTCGAGAAGCACTTGTTCTGAGCAGGGTTGCGGTGATCTGGAGCCTCATGGGAAGTAGTGTGTGTCGTAAATGAAATGGAATTTTTCCTCTCACTATGGAAACAAATTTGAGCCGTACACTTTATCGATATCTTCAAGTAATATAATCTCAGGACCTGTGTTATTGTTGAGCCGAGACTGGACCCACATCCAAAACCCAGCGTTGCCTGCTGTGCCGCCATGTCTCTGCGATCCCGATCAAAAAATGAATTGTGCATTTTTATGTTGCCTTATGCAAAAATGATCCATTTCTCTATTTCTCTGCTGTCCTTGATATAACGCAAAATGTTCTTCACTGAAATAGCGACAAGATCAGTCTACATACTTCTATTTAGGAAAGATGCTCGTGGTTCTCGACTAAGAAATGCAGCATGTCACGCAAACCTGTGTCACACAAACGATGTGTCCTTCCTGACCAGTCACCTGCGCTGGAGCCATTTGTTATGTGGGTTTTAACCACACTGAAGAGGTTGTCAGTCGGACAGTCGCTGACCCACACTGTGGCACCTGAAAGATGCCACAAAGTATGGGGACATATCGTTTTTACCACCTTTGACTCAGTCAGCGGCATTGACATCAGTAGACTGACACTGCTGGAGTACTTAAGAGAATGAATCGTTCACAGTGGACTTTGACAGGCCATGCCCTTCACCGGTGTGCTGCATGTGTTCTGTCACTATGGTAACATGGTGGAAAGTGATACTCTCCCAGTGCCCTGCTCACTTCGTCATCCTTCAGTCTGGGCAGGTTTACCTTAGTCTGTGTCTCTGTCAGTTGGCTATCCCCTCAGCCCAAAGAATCTTGCACCTGTGTCTTGTCTCCATCCTCATGCCTTTATCCTTGCTTGATTTATTCCTTCCCCTTACATCCGTTGTTTCTGACAGCAGCACAGCCATCATCTCCTGGCACCGAGCTCCTGTTTGCCAGACTCATTTCTCGTCTCCCTAAGCATGTGCCTCCTGACTCGCTGTGTTGGTAACTATAGCAACGAGGCTGGCACTTTACTCGCACTATGTAATAGAGTAAGGAAGAAGCAGCTTCCCTCGACTACAGAGGGCTTTGCGTTCATTGTCGTCTTCGACAACTCATCTAACTTCCTTTACATTTGTCCTTCAAAGGTTTTTCTCCTGTAAATATCTTTTGAAATCAGGAGAGGCCATAATTATGGTGAGTGACGTGTTCATAGTGCTGTGGCTGAATGTTGCATGTAGGTTTTCAAGTGTGGCTCTGCACTTTGTTGGAGGAACATGTGACTAGCGACGGCATTGAAGGGTCTGTAAATAACTGAATTCACCCATCAACCCTGCAGGTATTTAGCACCAACACTTGAGTGTCATTGTGAAAGTCATGTGTTCCTCAATAGTGCCACATTTCATATCCTGCTGCATCCTGTGGCTCACGAATCTCCCTTCTCGGAATAATTAGAAGCTCCTAATTTTCCTGCCCCAGATACTGGCACTGTTATCGAACTCTCAAAGAGGGTTAATCGCTCTTCAGCTGAGTCACATTCAAGGATTTACACCCTGAATATATGAAAGGGAAGGCTGAGAGGAATAAAAACATCAAAAAGGTATTTCCAGCAGAAGAGCATGGTAACTCAGCGAGTCTCATTATGTAATAACACAGTGCAGAGTGACAGCAAAGTAAGGCGAAATGCAGCAGCGACAGTGCAAGCGTGGTGGAGCGATATGGACCCTTGAGAGTGGCATATATTACCGTCTGGGGGTTTGGGCATCACAAACACAGTTCCTGATGCTCTGTCCCGGAACAATAACGCACACGGTGACGTGCTCTGTTTCCAGCGGAGACGCCCATTGAGGAGTTCACACCCACGCCAGCCTTCCCTGCCCTGCAGTACCTGGAGTCGGTGGATGTGGAAGGCGTGGCTTGGAGGGCCGGGCTCCGCACAGGAGATTTCCTGATTGAGGTAAAGACTTGCTGGCTTCCCTAGAGGTTTGAACAGAAACGTACTCATCCTGAACACAAACTCACTCCTGTAGCTGAGGCTCATTAGGGAGCCGCGACCAAGAGTTCCATAGCAACAGGACATAACTGGCACCGCCTACACTGGGGAAGGAACTTTCCCAATGGGTATCATCCTCACTTTTCACATTCTTTTCTTTTCCACTGCTTCCCGTATATTGACACGACTGCTTACGAAAGGCAGATGAGCTGCATTTTTCAGTCTAGTTAACAGTACAATAAATACATTTGCATTTATTTTGTACATGTTTTTCTCCAAAGCGACATACGGTGGTCGTTTACTAGTATTTAGCGGACACCTTTATTTACACTGTTAGATGAACTAAGCTCAATATGGTGATTCACTTATCCATACAGCAGAACAATGTGAAACCATGTAATGTAATGTAACCCTTGTGTGCACTATGAGCAGTTTTTTTTCGATTCCCCGATTGATATGAAATACTGTGGGAGGAAACCAGAGCACCCAGAGGAAACCCATGTGAACATGGGGAAAACATGAACTCCACATAGACTGAGATCCATTCAAACCCATGTTTGACTTTATAGTCCAGATACCATAAGGCATCCACAGTACCTGCTACACCACTAGAAATATAATAAATATTATATTTATTATAAATAATAAATAATAAAATATTCCAGTGTCATTTCTGTGTCATATTTTACTTGAATGCATCAAAACTATCAGTTTGCTGTTTCTCACCTCCTAACTTGCCTTTACACACAACAAATGTCTCACTTTGCTGTTGCCATGACGATGCTGAGTCGCTCTCTGCCAGGGATGGTGCAATCTGATTGGCTCTCCCTATTCCTGACTTTGGTTTTGCTGCAGCTCTAGGACCACTTTGTAACGCCTGACATGAAGAGTAATATTTGGCTTTGTCACACGACATGATGTCAGATTGACGCGCGTCATCTGCCCGCCAAACTTTGTTTGCATGAGAACTGAGCGACATTTAGTTCCCTGGTTTGACTGGAAAGTCTCAAATCATAGAGCACTGGAGGTACAAACGTTTGCAGTTATTCCTTCAGTTGATGCATTTCTTCAAAGCAACATACTGTTATTTACCCAGTTGTTCCCACATCAGTTTAGAGTAGGTACATTGCTCAAGGGTATTACACCAGGTGGTGGGACTTAGACCTGGATCATGTGAGTCCAAAGTAGTCAAGGGGCTGTTTTTTGGGTGCGGACAGTTAAGAACACAATCCGCCACACGGCCTGCATTTCTTCAACCTGTCACACCAGTCGTGTTCCAGCTTGACAGAGACAAACACAACGAAGCGGAGCGGGGGCGAATGCAATGGGTCCATTAGACCCACAGGAGGCCAGCGGGGCCCAGCCAATGAGGCCCCTTGTCCCAGGATGGCGGAGAGGCGGGGGGCTTGAAAACAAGCGGCATCACCAGCGCCGATCAGAGTGCAGCGGGACACCTGCACCCTTCCCTCCCTTCCCGCCCCCAGGGCACCGTGCTCCGATGCTGTGGGGATCCTGTCGCAGAGAGCGCTGCTGCTCTACACTACAATCTTGTACAATCGTCCAATCTGCTCCACACCCCGCATGTCTTGGCCGTGACGTCCGAAGACTGAGGTGTCACCTCATTGCCACCTGGTCTCCCAAGAATTGTAGGATTTCATGTCATTTCACATAGGGATGCAGGAGAACAGTTTGTTTATTGGGATTAATTTTTGACACACACACACACACACACACACTCTGCGGCAGCATCACTTTTGCCCCAATATCTCTTTCTAACTCTCTTGACCTGAAGTCCAGAGTCGCCCAGGAGAATGCCCATGCGCTGCCTCAGGCCAACACTAAAAACACCGTCCCCTCATTTCCCACAGGTGAATGGGGTGAACGTGGTGAAGGTGGGGCACAAGCAGGTGGTCTCCCTCATCCGCCAGGGGGGCAATCATCTCCTTATGAAGGTCGTCTCCGTCACCCGCAAGCCCGAGTCAGAGGAGGTCGTCCGGAAGAAAGGTAAGGGTTCCGGTCATGGATTTTCCCGTGGAATAAAAGGCACCCTGAACTCGTGCAGCACGTCGAGCCGAAACAGTGCACGGCTTCATCCTTAACTTTAAATTTGTATTTTGCGTAGTGCATATCAGTGCAGTATATGGACTAATAGCCCCGGCTGGGGGCAGCAGGCCTGCTGTCCGCTCTCTGTTCTCTCGCCCTTTCAACCACAGCAGCCTCTGTGCGTGTGTGTGTGTGTGTGTGTGTGTGTGTGTGTGTGTGTGTGTCACTGTAACTGTCATAATGTGACTTGACACACTTCCTCATATTTATGGTAGATAGGTGTGGTGTATATTAATTTACATAACGTGAAATGGCAAGTCGTACCTCGGACTCCACCGCTCCAAATGATTCATGTCACCTGTGCCATCCTGTTCAAGCAGCGTCATCATTGTTTAAAATAATACATTTTTAGTTCAGCTACATTAAAATTAATTTAGTAATTATCCTTCATTGTGCACATTGACAGCCTGACTCAGTCTTTAGTGGCGTCTGGTACCAGTGGGTATTGAGTGGCGGGCACTTTGGGCACAGTGTGTAATCAGCGGGAAGGGACGGCCTGTGTGTGACCTCCTGCGTGCTACCGTTGTTACTCTGTTTCCAGTGTGATTTTGGAATCGACGCTGACGTCTTCCTGAGCTATTTTTGATTTAAAAAAAAAAAATGACACTACGTGCAAATACTTTGTACTCCTGTCAGCCCTGTGGTTTGACTTCTTCATTCTCCCTCCAGCAGCAGATGTCGCTGGCAGCTTTTACACATTATTCTCTATGTGTGGTGCCATCATGAAAAAGTACCTTCTGACGCTGGCGTTTTGGCAGCTGGAGGAGCGGTCTGTGGTGTCGCTGCGTAGACTGAATCGTCTGACAGCTGCTCTTTGGAAACATGATGGCAGCAGTGATTTCGGTTCACACCGATTGCCTCCCTTTGCCAGTGTCCCTCTGGCACAGAATCAAGCCGTGTTGACTGCACCTCTGCACACTGTGTCACTGAAGCCCTGGGGCTCTCTGACTCCACACCCCCAGCCACTTCGCCGTACGGGGCTACACTCTGGTAACATGATGACCACACAGGCACGAATATTGAGAAGCCATTCAGTTTTCACCTGCGGGCACATGAGACAAAAGACACGAGATGGGAAATATCCTTTTCTCTGAGTTGGGCTTCAGGTGGATTTACTGTATAGCATGGTGGTACCAGATTTTTTTTAAACAAATGTTTCACACTTGCAATTCCTTCATATCTGATGTAATGACACACCGATATGATCATATACAGCCGAAGGTTTTGTCTAAGGTTGGTGTATGGAGATGAACTTGTAATTGAGACAAACAAGCAAGGACTTTGAGTGATATTGTCTTTGAATAATAATTGCAATAGCATAATTGTACCACCGCCGTCTCACAGAAGCCGGGCACTTCGGGCGCAGGTTCGAAGGTGCCGTGCTGCGATGGGCCAGGGTCCCATCCGTGGTGTACCCAAGACCATCCTTGTGTCCTGGGCTCATAGGACATGTGAAGAATTTTGCTGCACACGTTGCTTACGCAACCTCAGCCTTGTCAAGTCTTGTGAGCTCAAGTAAACAGCTGATAACTGTAAACATCTAGTGAAGTATCCATACGCTTGTTTATCCATCAGTCTTGTGTTTGGCTCATGAGGTTTAAGCGTCTTTAGAAGAGACACACACTTGCCTGTTGTGTAGCAAACAAGCTTTATGATCATAAACAGACACATTTGAAAACTCACTAGTTCCAATCCCATGGCACTCAATAGTTCCAATCCCATGGCACTCACTAGTTCCACTTCCATGGCACTCACTAGTTCCAGCCCCATTGCATTCATCAGTTCTAGTCCCATGACACTCACTGAGCTCCTTCTGATTTGATCACACTGCGGCGAAATGCAACTAAGACAGCGTTTGCCGGGAGGTGAGCTCACCTGTCACACTGACTATTTCAGTTTTTTGTCTTTGCTTATAAATATTTCAATCCAAATACACAAAAGGAGCAGCAAAATAACATCAACTGAAATACCCACAAGGCTGAGCGAGGGGGTGGAAGAGAGAAGTTTACGTTAAGCTTCGAAGAAATGAAGGAAACTGTTGAGAGTCGGCACAGCTTTGTGGGCGGAATATTAATTTGTTAAACTGGGCGGAAGCTCATCTGAATTCAGTCTGGAGCTTGAATGGGTGGGTGGGGGTCGCTATGGCGTGGTCCTCTTCACAACAGCTCCTCTCCATGGAGTAGATTTCTGGTGGACTCAATAGTTTGGGTTCCCAGGACCCGCTGAGTACCGTGAGCATTGAAGACAACTGATAATGGGAGACAGCAGCCATGAGGAGAAAGCAGCGGTGGACGGAACTGTCACTGCTTTTTGACTCGTGAAGATCACATTGGCAAACCGAGGAGTGTACCGCTTCCCATCCGATCACAGTTTGGATTCATTCCCTTCAGCTTGGACTGGATGGGAGTGTTCAGCTGAAGAAAGGCACGGATAACGCATACCTACCGAATAATTTCTGGACATGAAAGCCTCCCAAGAATTTTGAGGAAGGCGGTGTGGCCATAAAAGGAAGATCACGTGAAAATCTTGAGGTACCGTTTACAAATATAAGTTGTTAATAGAGATGTGAGTTGTCCATCTGTCTGCACCTCGCTTTTCTTTGGGTTCCAGCGCAGCGACTGGTGACTCGTAGGACGGAAATATGGATATTTGCGGCCGTCCTTTCAGAACAGGCCGTTATTAATGAGCGTCTGTGCTGATTTGGTGTCGCTCCTGCGCAGTGCTGCCAAAGTCACACCATGGGACTCCTGTAGCAGACCAGGAGCTCAGGGTGTTTTCGTATACCAGGCACAGAAACTGAAACCTATGCGCTACACTTTGTCATGCAGCTTGATTGACGGGTCTTGTTTGCTTGCGTGATGCATGTGCAAGAAAACAGCTTTTCACAAAATCAATGATACCAGCTTTGCTGGGCTTGAGTGCCACCATCTCCACAGAGTGATCATTTTTCCGTTGTTAGCAGCGGCACCTTTAATACTGCAAGCAGTTCTACTTGTGCAAACTCCAGAGAGCAGCATGTGCATGAATTGTGTGTGCCCTCCCCCTGCACGCGTGCGCACACACACACACACACACACACACACACACACACACACGCACGCATTCTGTGTCTCTGTGGTGGTCCACCCACCTCTCAGCTCATGGAACGAGATGCTTCACATCACTGGTAGAGCTTTTGCGGCACAGCCTCACTTCCTGCTACAATTGCCATGGTTACGGCTTGAAACGTTTGAACGCAGCCTTGCAGAAGGACTCGGCTCCAATCACTCTTCATTTTTCATTCGCTCCCTCTGTCTCTGCTCAGGTTTTCCTGCATCCCGTTTATATGTATATATCTGATACATTGTCAATTTCTCGTAACTGTGTTCTGCGCCAGTAGCTCAGTGGTGACAGTCTGTAGCAGAACCATAGCTGTCCTGCCATATTAGCGTTCCACAGCGAAAACACTCCCAGTCAGTGACTTGAGATCCCAGCTGTGAGAAACAAAAATCAGAGCAGAAATGTGGAGCAGAAAGGAAGCATTTTTCCTGAGCCGGACTCAAAGCATGTTGCTTGGCTTGTGGCGCCCTGAGCATCAAGGCTGACTCTCAGTGGGACAGTGAGCGCTTTCTCAATGGGCAGGTTTCAAAACCCTGTGGCCACCACAGTCTTGAGCTTTCTACTCAGAACACATGGGAGGAGTGTGAAAGTGGCTGACAGTGAATGTCTTGACTTATTTTGATGGCACGTATGGCCGAACAAGATAGAGCTCATCTTTTTCTCTGCCTCACGTTCGCCACGTTACCACTGTGAGTGCTGTGCAGTAAAGTGTGGCAACACAGCTGTGCCACCCGAGAGCCATGGAGAAGTTTGCATCTGGCCTCTGCCTTAAGGAGGTGCTGCACCAGTGTGAGGCGTCCAAGTCGCCTGACTCCAACGAAACCAAAGCCGCCCCGAAGAGGTGGCATCTCCACGTGGGCAGCATCCGTCGGATCTTGGCTCACAGGTCCAAAGTGCCCTCACCACTGTTCTTTCTTGCAGCCCCGCCACCCCCCAAGAGGGCGCCCAGTACCACACTGACGCTGCGCTCCAAATCCATGACAGCCGAGCTGGAGGAGCTGGGTGAGTCCTTGCTTCCTTTACTCTTTCAGAGGAACCACGTTCCCGTTTTCTCGTACACCTAATGTCTTATCGACCTGGGTGAGCTTGCTATAGGAGCTTAAAAAAGTCACCAACTCCATCATGAATCAATCGTCGAAGAACGAAGAATTAGGGTCGCAGTTGAGTCACCACTGAAAAGCCTCATGCAGAGACAAGGGAAAGTGTGCGTTTCAGTGTTTGAAGTCATTAAAGGTATTGGAGGGCAACTCTACCAAACTTGATAAACTACGCCTTCCTTTTTACAAGGACTCATCTTCAACCTTACGATTAGTGGTAGGAGAATGAATGACAAAATACAGTGAAGGAGAGATGTTCGGTGCCGAGATTCTGGGTTAACTTTGCTTGATGCTCATGGTAATCCAGGTAGGTGCTCTGTTAAACTTACAACAATTTAACCATGTGACACATTTCTCATGCTCTGAAATTGTGACCAAAGATGTTTCCCCACTCCTTTTATTCCACACAAGCATCCGCAAGGAGGAGAAGAGGGGGTGAGTTGTAGCAGCATGTTTGAATCGTCACCAGTGCTCTACGGCTGCTGCGTTCCATTATTTCAAATTTATCAATTAAAAACGGTGCTTAGATGATTCGATGAGATGGAAGTACACACTCAGACTACGTGGTGTTTGCTGTCAGAAAGCTTGCTTTTGTCAGTGACTGATTTGTCAGAGATTCTGAAAGTTGGTGACACTGTCAGGGTGCAAACAGCATTCAGGGAATGTCTTCTTTCTCAATGCGTGCAGAAAGACTGGACGAGATGCTGGCCGCCCAGGAGCCCGTGCTGCGACCCCCCGTGGCTGAGGCTGACTACAGGGCTGCCACTGTGAAGCAGCGGCCGACAAGCAGGAGAATCACACCAGCAGAGATCAGTGTGCGTCATTGAGCTATGCTACATCATCAAGTGTCACTCTGCATCACCTTGTGTTGCCCTGCTGTGTTTCGTCCTTACAGACAGAGATGATCATTTTTAAATGATTGACTGTTTTTTTTGTGTGTTCATCTTTAATGTAGTCTCTATTTGAGCGTCAGGGAATGGCTATACATGGTGGGCTTCACCCAGCAATGGACAAAGCCCACATTCCGTTGCCAAGAGGAATGTCCAGGACCAAGTCTTTTGGTGAGGAGATTGCGGTTGTCTGTTACCTTTTTTGCCGCAGTCGTGTGTTGTTGTCATATATTCTCATTGTTGCATAAAATGAATATTAATCAGTGCGACAATAAATCCCAGTTCAGTTGTGCTGTTGGGAGATGTGTAAAAGCTTAATAGACCTGATTACTACATTAGATAGAAGACCTCTTCAAGTGCACTTTATCAAGAAGCCCACATGGGTTGCAGTGCACTGAATGGGTAAATCTTAATTTCATTTTCATCTCATTGGCATCTCTTGTATCAATCAATAGGAGCAACTGAAGAGGACCGGATATCAGCTTTGCTTAATGAGCACCGCTTTCCAAGGAGTTCGTCAATGACAGACAGCCTCAGAGAAAGTCGGATTATCCCTCCCCCTCCCCAGACTGCCCCCCCACCTCCACCATCTCCTTACTACCTTGATACTGGTCCACCGCCTGCCTTCTGCCCTCCCCCTCCCCCAGGACGAACACACGATCAAAGTCGCTCCAGCTTTAAACCAGGCTCCGAGGCTAGGATCCACGGTTTATCGCAAATGGTCACTGCAGCTGAGATGTACGACTCTCCCCGATCCTCAGCCCATGCAGAACGCCAAAAGAAGGCCCGCTCCATGATCATCCTCCAGGACTCCTCCCATCTGCCTGTTGAGCCCACTCACATCCCCCGGCCCGGGCCTTCCCCCACCCCTCCCGAAAAGGTCAAGAGGAAAGGGAGGGTGATCGATAACCCTTATGCCAACGTTGGCCAGTTTAGCATAGGGCTGTACACACCCACCAAGCCCCAGCGTAAGAAAAGCCCTTTAGTCAAACAGCTGCAGGTTGAGGATGCACAAGAGAGGGCATCCTTAGCATTAGCCTCTGCCCACTCCCGGGAGCACTCCCCCTCGGGCCGAGTCCCCCACACGAGCAGGGCTGATTACTACCAGCAGCAGCTCCTACTGGAAAGAGCTCGGACCCCTGGGGAAGGGCAGTCTGCAAAAGGTCCCTTTGCTGCAGCTATCGCTGGAGCTGTGAAGGACCGTGAAAAACGGCTGGAGGAACGGAGGAAATCCACAGTCTTCCTGTCTGTAGGCACAGTTGAAAGTAGCGCCACCGCGCCAGAGCAGCCGTCTCTGACACAATCTCGGTCTGTCGATGAGCGGCTGCTCAGTAGGGAGCTCAGCCAGCTGCCTCCCCCTGCCCTTGTCTTGCGGCCCTCTCAGAGTGGGACTACCTTCATTCACCCTCTAACTGGGAAGCCCCTGGACCCAAACTCCCCTCTGGCACTTGCGCTGGCCGCAAGGGAGCGGGCTCTCACATCCCAGAGCCAGTCGCCTGCCAGCAGCCCAGAGCCAAGGACTAAACATGAAAAACCGGGGCCTTTGTTTGTCGATATCCAGACCAAAGAGGCAGAACGATCGGAGGCGGAGGGTGGCTTTATGTCCCCACCTTACTCTCCTGGAGTAAAAGAAGTTTATGAAACAACACCAGACACAGGAGTTCCCTCCAGAGACCAATGGGGGACCCCAAACATGCTTCGCAAGGAAATTGTAAAAAGAACAGATAAGACAGAGGAGAGGAAGCAGGAGGACAAAAAGAGCATGCTCATCAGCATAATGGACACTTCCCAGCAAAAGACTGCTGGTCTCATTATGGTTCATGCAACAAGCAATGGGCAGTCACTGGGGCTTGAGTTGGAGGAGTCATCGGTATCACCCAAAGGGGCAATAACTGAGCCTTCTGAGCCTACCTTAGCTGAAATAAAGCAACCATCAAGCCCAGAAGCCACGACCGCCCAGCAGCCAGCCGCCCCATCAGGTGAGAAGACGCTGGCTCAGGGTAGCTCTGAGGAAGATGTGGAGCCTTATACTGTCACTCTCCCACCTGCCTTGCTGTCCTCCAGTGACGAGGAGACCCGAGAAGAACTCCGAAAGATCGGGGTGGTGCCGCCACCAGACGAGTTTGCCAACGGCCTGTTGCCGAAGGCAGCCGATGCAGCTGCACCACCATTGGCCAAACCGGCTACACCTTCCGCCTCAACCCAAGCAGCAACAGCAGCAGCAGCAACAGCAACAGCAGCAGCACACCTTCCTGCTGGTGGAACACCCTCAGGGAAGCCTTCCGATGCCCACCTGGTGCCCGAGTCTGCAGCCGACTCTGGAGTGGAGGAGGTGGACACACGCAGCTCCAGCGACCACCACCTGGAGACCACGAGCACCATATCCACTGTCTCCAGCATGTCCACCTTGTCGTCAGAGAGCGGTGAGCCCACCGACACCTACACCTCCTATGCCGACGGGCAGACTTTTATACTCGACAAGCCGCCAGTGCCTCCAAAGCCAAAACTCAAGTCCCAGCTCAGTAAGGGGCCGGTGACCTTCAGGGACCCTCTATTGAAGCAGTCCTCGGATAGCGAGCTCCTCTCCCAGCAACATGCGGCTGCGCTGGCTGCGGCCGCCGGCACTGGCCGACCCCGCTACCTCTTCCAGAGAAGGTCCAAGCTTTGGGGGGATCCCGTGGAGACGCGGCTGCTGCCTGGCTCTGAGGATGGCAAGCCCACTGTGATCAGTGACCTGAGCTCCAGGCTCCAGCAGGAATCGCGTTCACTGGGGGAGGAGCCAATGGGAGTTCTTGACCCTGGAAGAAAGTCCCCTGTGGCTGGAGCCAGGTAAGATGATCACCATTTGGGGCAATTCCACTTACCATATGTGAGTCCACTTGCTGTGATTGGATGAAGTACAGTATGTGACCAGCTTTTGAAAGCAGTTTCCAAACCCTTGAGGTGTTTATGAGGGTGTTTAAAAAGCCAGAAACTCGTATACAAAGAGGATAAATACCTTCTCAGGTTACTTCCTCTCAAGTAGTCCAGTGGGTCAGGACATGTCTTCAAGACTTGTAACTCAGTCTGAGGAGAGGCTTCAGTGTAGTATGTTTGAGCAGCTCTAAAACAGGAAAAAGTATAATTTGCTTTAGCTGAAAGCTTCAACAAAAAATATGAACAATAATGACATATCAAGAATAAAGCTATGAAAGAAAATGCACTGGGCCCCTAATGACCAGACTTCAGGACCCCTGCAATGAAGGGCTTGCGGGTATAGTGTAATAAGCATTTGCTGAAAACGTCACAGTCTTAAGTGTCATTTTAAGTTGCTGAATACTCCCACATTTAATAAAGGTACAGTCACTCTAAATAACTCCAAATTCGTAACTCCCTCTCATAATGTTTTGACCTGCTTCCTTTGGAATAGAAAGTTGCAGGTTTGAAACTCGATTGCTGTTTTAGTTTCCTTGAGATAAGTACTTACCCTAAATTGCTCTGGCTGTATAAGAAGGTAAATAGTTGTATTTAGCTTGACGTTGTCAGCTGCCTTGGACGAAAGCGTCAGCTAAATGAATAAATGTAACATCATAGACCAATTTTTAATATTACCAGTGAACACAGAAGCACATTTAGGTATATCTGCACGCAATATTTCAGTATTTCTTTCCCCAGTCTCTAGCAGACACTCCTCTATCCACTGTTCTAGACTGTGACACTGGCAATAGCAAAAATAAGTTTCAGCTTTCTCCATTTCTTGGAGGGTTAATAAATAAGGGAACCCTGCCAGGCTGTTACAGGACAGGAGCCTTGATAAACACCAGGAGCCGTGAACTTTGAGAAAAGTGAAAAATATGAATGACCACCTTCTTCAAAGGCCATCAGTCTAGGATGTATTTCAGGCAGCAATCCCACGTTGACGCACCATGGAACTGAACATTTACCAGCAGCTGCTATTGAAATGATCCTGCTCACTACTTACAGGACAGCTCCTTGGTTCCAGCTGTTGGACTGCTAACTTATGATTTGTTTGTTTTGTGACAAAAGTTTAGAAACATGGCAAAACCTTCAATGCGGTCAGCATCAGTGGTAAGTAAAGACTTGTAGCTGAGTGCATCACATTTAGTTGGTTCACAGTCATCACAGCAGCTTTCGAGACACTTGAGCCAAACCCTGCTTTTGGTCGTCTTTTTTACACATTGTACACATCTGCCATAGCTTCTGTCTGTTGTGGTTTTCCTCATATCTACTTATGAACTGCATAGTTGACAGGTGGTGTGAGCAATGAGTCAAGCATCCAGTAGAGCTGGAAGAGGTGGCCAGAAGATTACATATCTAGATATATTTCAGAACAGGCAGAGAGGAATCTGCTTTTCAGTTAACAGTTAAAACCGTTGGCAGATGTTTTAGTGTCTGGCAAAAACTGCCATCAATGTTTGCTTCCTCTTCTCTGAAAATACAATGAATACCTTTGTATTCCTACAGATGTGACAAGGAAAACGAAGAAAGTAACCCTTAGGTTTTAGCTCCTAGGGTAAACATTAACTCATTTTTTAATAAGTCTGTCAACTAATCTTTTTTTTTTAAAAAAAATAAAAACAATGAACTCTCTTTTTTAACATGATGACTGTTGTGAAGCCAATTGTTGCTTTATCTGCATCCTCTTCATCCTTATAGAACATTAACACCCTGTTCTCACATCTTAAGGCATCATCTTTTTCGCTAGATATCAGCAATTTCCTCTTGACACGGCTCATCAAAATGGGGAGCACCTTACTAGGTTTTCACACACACACACACACACACACACACACACACACACACAATGTCTAAAACCGCTTGTCCCGAGTAGGGTCGCAGCAAACCGGAACTTAACCCAGCAACACAGGGCGCAAGGCTAGAGGGTGAGGAACCAACCTTGGACCGGACGCCAGTCCACTGCAAGGCACCCCAAGCAGGACTCAAACCCCAGACCTGCCACAGAGCAGGCCCCAGTCAAACTCGCTGCGCCCCTTTCCTTACTAGGTCTTAAAAAACAAATTTAATTGTTTGTCAAATTCAAACACTGCACATGTCTATATTCCTAAGCCTGAAAGAGTTGTTGTGAAAGAAAGTTAAAACATTTTGACTCGGGTGCGATTTGCTGTGAATAAATGCTTTGGCCGTTTCACGACACCAGTTCATTGTGAAGTTAATTTCTTTATAGTGTTTTTGAAATTTTTGGTTATCGTGTGTATTAGATGTATTTCTGTTTCCACAGAAACATAACTCTCGCACATTGCTTTGATTCCAGTAGTGCTTAGTGGCCAGTAGCCTGCATCTCCTCTGCATTCACCGGTTTAACTTACACCGAAATCCTCAGCGCTCAGGTGTGAGGGGCAGATACGGTCACCGAGGGGCTTGGAGAAGCTTATCTGCTTCCATGGACCTTCAGCTCATTTCTCTGTCCAGCTTCTTCATACCCATCCTGCTGGCTCCTTCATCTATTTGACAAAGGTGCAAAGAGTCCTGGGAAGCTGCCATTCATTCCAGACTGTTTCTATGAGTGTCACCAAGTGAAACTGAACCCACAACAGGCTGTATAGGTGTTCTATTCCATTCTGTCCATTAGCAAGTGTTTTCATTGATCCTGTTTGTTTCCATGGAAACAATTTTCTGTAATAAACGTTTGGCACACCATTACCGCCTTAACTGCTGAAGCTTTATTTAGTTTCTGTAACGGTGAGATTGTGAGGAACGATTTGTGTGGGACATAGAGCTCTAGCGTAGCGGTTGCAGAGAACACTGTTGGCCCATTTGTGCGCCTGCATATGTGTGTGGTAAGGTGGAACACCGGCTGATGGACGGACTCATAGCCTGTGTCTCTCCACCAAGCCGGAGCAGTAAAAGCCGTCTGTCCGCCAGCCTCTGCTCTCTGTTGCCCTCACGGCTCAGTCCCGTCCAAGAGGCACATCCCTTGTCCAGCGATGAGAAGGTGCTCATAACACAGGATGGCATCTCTCACTCACACACACAGTCAAGCAGTACACATCTCACATACTTTTTCAGTTTAAAATGGGCTTGTTCCATCCTGGGTGTTTGAGTCACAGTGAAGTTGGCTGAGGTCACCTGCAATTTAAGGGTGCGAGAGACACTGACGTTTGTCTTCTTCGTATACCAGTGGTGTCTGTCTGTCCTGCTGAAAAGGGACAGAAGTTCAGGAACCCAATTAGGTCCTAAAGGGGACTGGATTTATAGGAACATGACGCTGCGTTCCTCCCATCCAAGTCATTAGCAGCACTCGTGTCCTTTGTGTGACCTGGACTGTCTCTCTGAACAGTCCCCACCTCCCTCAGCATGGTCCTTGTCACCATTCATTCGCTCACAACAAGTTTACATTAATTTACAGTATATTCTGCAAGCCTTTTCACAGTTTCTGTGGCCTCAGTGGTCATCTGCACATATCTGCTGCCCCATCCAGTTGCCTTTGACCACCTGCTTGCCCTTTTGTAGCCAATTAACCATCGAGATCCTCCTTTTTCTGAACATGTTTTCTCTCAAATCTCACCATTTACCTCCACAGCATGGTGTCTGCGCTCATCCCTAGCACAGCTCTCTCGAAATGTGTCATCCGTACCACACTTTCTGTTCTTTTGTCTTGAGGGATGCGCCTGTTCCTCGACATCAAACATGCCTTCCAACCTTACAGCACAAATAGGAGAAATCGCAGCTCTGAAATGTTCCAGAAGCAAAAAAGAAAAAGTGATGAATAAATAGGTGATGATAAATGTAAAATAAAAATCCATTTCGGATTCAGCTTATTGACCTGTTGATACCAAACAGAAGCATTTCTTTGACATGTGACACCAGTCTTGGAACACTTGCATTCTCATTTGTTTTTATTACATTTTCTCTGTCGTCAGAATATGAATGTGCTTTTTTTTTCGTTCCACGGACTGACGCTGAGTCTCATTGCCTCTCTCTCTCTGCTCACTCTGCATGCCCACGCTGCTCTATCTAGAACTGACTCTGGCCCCAGGAGGGTGGGAGAAATGTGTAAGTGCGCATGGACATCTCATTCCTGTTCACACTCGCTGTGATCCCCCCCCCCCCGCCCCCAACTGTCTTCCACTCGCTGCCCCAAGCAGGTAGCCCTGCCCCCTTCACTCAGCAGCCCCATCTCTGTGTGCTTCCTGCTCCTTGGTCCTTATCCTCATCATGAGTGCCACCACCTGCCACTGTCCTCCTTTGCTGCTCATGTCACCTATGGGTTCATATCCCCTTGAACCGCACTGGTTTTCGTTGCATCGGCAACTCGCGTCCCGAAGGCCAACCCAGCCCTCAGGCTGCAGGAAGTGGCTTTGCAAAGCAGGATCAGCTCAGAGAGGCAGGAAGTTACCCAGGAGCGGTGCTGGACAGGCGCTGCAAGGCAGGTGGAACGAATGTACTTTTTCCACAAGGAACAATACTCGACAAGGGATCCTCGCTGTCTGGGTCCAACCATCTCCTCAAAGAGAACGTGACTCATTAGAAAGGATCAAAGAGGAAAGGATTAAATGAGTGTCACGCGAAAGCCATTCCTGAAACATTAAGGCTGGGATGTCCTCATCTTTCTTCCCCCCTTTTTTTGTTTACCTTGAATTCCTGCTTTTCACACAGAGGGACATAACTGAAGAGCTTCCCTCTCGATGCATGTCCACTCATCTTTCCTGTGATACAGGGGCTGTCATGAAAAAGGATCAATCGGAACAAGTGTCTGTCTCCAAGATGTTTTGCAAGCTTTGCAAGCGTACCCCTTATTAGGTCATTGAATGTAAAATGTGTGTACCTTCTCCAAACTGCGGTATCCTTAGTTTACACTGCTTGATCCAATAACTATGGGCTGTCCACTTATCCTCAGTGGACAAGAAAGGTCCAGTGTTGTACCGTGGTGTTTCAGTGGACTTACCGTGTCACTGTGTGAGAGAATAAGCATCTGGTATGAGACTAGGGTAGGTACTCTCCGGTAGGCGTCTGCTTCTGCTGACCACCCGCTTGCCTTTCACCCTCAGAGAGGATGCGGGTGGGCATGGCGGGCATCTTCGGTGGAAACCCACGCAAGCAAAGAGAGGGCTAGCAAACTCGGCATAGGATTTAGCCCGATTTCAAACCAGATCCGAAAGCACAGCCCAAGAGCTGCAAGGCAGTAGAACTGCCTGCTGCACCACTGTGCCACTTAAATGAATATAAAGCAATGTAAACAAGGTGATACCATAATTCCAGCACTGAGTCATTTTGGTTGTGTGATGCAAAACAAGAAGTTTTTCTTTAAAACTGAGAACAGAGCGGAACAGAACCGGGTCACTGCAGCACAGAGACTGACTGAATCGGTACACAGCAGGTCCTGGGCTTACTGTCTTAATGACGGTAAACAGAGCACGAGGGTACAAAGTTAGTGTTTAGCAAGGTGCTCATGAGGCACTATGAAGTTCCACAAAGGTGAAAGGACCAGGATCTCTCAAAGAAGGTCAGCTGGGTCTTGCAACTTTTGACCACTACCGACTGGTGGGCGAAGTTTGAGGTTGGACCATGCAGGGTGCCTGGCGATGGGTGGCGGGGGGGTCTCCGAATAGGACCAGTCCCTCAGCCTGTGGTAAGACCCAAAGGCGAAGACAGTTTCTGCTCTGGGCTCCACGGTACAGAAGAGTTACATGTCCATATATCAGAGCCCAGCAGCGGGGAAGACAGAGCCCTGGACAAAGAAGGTCCACTTCTGTTCCTGTCTCTGATTGGCCACATGTGGCGTTCACCTCTTTTAGTGTGACCGTGACACGCAGTAAGGACCCTCGTGCTCACCAGTCACTCCCGGGTTTCCTCTCACCTTTACAAAGTCACCGAGAGAAACTCTGTCTGCTTTTCCGATGTGGATTTTGCTTTGTTGCTTCCGCCGTTCCGGTCAAAAGGGCTCTTGGTGTGTTTAGCGCGGTTTGTCCTGCAACAGTGACAGTCCCGGTGTGACTCACCATTGTGTTACTAACCAGCCTGCAACAGCGTCTGCTCGCTCGCTCGCTCGCCCCACCTCAGGCTTTTTGTAAAGCTTCCAGAGACCACGTGGTGCTCTAACCCCCCCTCACCCTGTGTCTCTCTCCCCTCTTCCAGACTATTCAGTAGTTTAGGGGAGCTCCACACCATCTCTCAGAGGAGCTACGGCACCACCTACACCATCCGACCGGGCAGCCGGTACCCTGTGACCCGCCGGACGCCCAGCCCAGGCAGAGGCTCCGCCTCCTCCCCTGACAGGACAGACCCCTTGGGGCTGGGGCGGAGCTACGGCCTGGCCACCTCCCCCACGACCCCACCCACCATCCTCAAGTCGTCCAGCCTGAGCATCCCGCACGAGCCCAAGGAGGTGCGCTTCGTGATGCGCAGCTCCAGCGCGCGCAGCCGCTCACCGTCGCCAGCGCCCTCGCCCACTCTGGGCTCCCCGCTGCTCACCTTACGGCCCTTCCACCAGAAACCCCTGCATCTGTGGAACAAGTACGACGTGGGCGACTGGCTGGAGAGCATCAATCTGGGTGAGCATCGCGAGCGCTTCCAGGACCACGAGATCGAGGGCTCCCACCTGCCCGCCCTCACAAAGGATGACTTTGCCGAGCTGGGGGTGACACGGGTGGGCCACCGCATGAATATCGAGCGCGCGCTGAAGCAGTTGCTGGACAGTTGACCCCACACAGCCCCCACTGAGTTCTCGTCATCTTTTTTTGTTTTTTATTTTGTTTTTGGTTTTATCCCCCCCCCAGATCTTTTGCTTTCTTCTCACTTACAGTTTCAGTTATTATATTTATGCTTTTCTCACTGCATTGCACTGATTGGAAGATGGAAGAATAAACCCAGCTGTCTACCCCCCACTCACCCAGGCTCCGACCCCCCACAAAGCCAGCCCACCCGTCTGTTCGGAGTGATGTTCTACCTGCAAAAAGTGAATGTTGCATGAACTCTATATGGAAGGTCCGGTTTGTGAGTGCTCGTTTTTGAACCCTCCGCTCCAGCTGAGAAATAACAGCTCCGCCCTCTTTACCATAAAAATCCACACCATCACACCAATCCCAGCATTCCTGGCTTTCCGGCCTCATTTTCCGACATGAGCTACAGCAGAGAAAAAGCCTTGATGGGAAAATTCTGTTGCCTTTCAGAATATTTTTAAAGATCCACAATGAAGAACAGAGTCTTGGGGAAAAAAAAAGACTTTTTCCACGGTGGGGGAATTTCAACTGCCTCACAAATTTAGATTTTCTTTTTTAATACAGCATTTACATTAATTGATACATTATTTCCGGGGTAAGACCAGACAGCTGCATCGGAACGTTTCTTATTAGATTCTTTCAATGACTGTGGTATTTATTATATTAGGAGAATGTTTAACCAACACTAGTGGCTTTTTTCATAATCAAGGTGTTGCTTTGGGAACAATTATTTTCCAAAGGGAAAATTACATAGATATGACATGTATTTAGATGACAACTTAAAAAGGGAAAGAAATATAAAAAAAAAACTGTGTCTTTTCACTAGTTGGCGGTTTGACAGTAAACAAAATCTGTTTCCACCAATAACTTACTCCTGTTTTTACCAATTATATATATAATAATATATATTTAAAAGAAAAAAGTATATATATATATATAAAAATCAAGATTATATAAACAAAATTTTGTTATAATTTTACTAAACCTATAATATATGGTATTATATAAAATCCACTGTTTAAAATGAATTTTCTTTATGGTGATCCTTCCTTTTACATGGAGAGTTGTTTCACTCACTCCCGCCTTGGTCATATGTTTGAGTTTTGGAAAACCCGGTCTTCCATCTTCGAGGGTACGAGAAAACTGCCACGCTGTGCCTCCCAAGCCCCCGAATGACAGTAGGGTATCCAATGTGCCGCTACAGTGGCAACAAGTGTGCGCACCACTGTGCTCCCGACACTCTCGCTTCCTTCTGGGGCTTCTGGCTCGGTCCTAAGCCCCCAGCTCTCGCACCCTGCACCACCCCTGCTCGTCCCTTTGCTTCTTGGATCACTTCACCGGGCTTCGGTCAGTTGCGCTGCTACGTCCATAACAAAACAAGGTCAGATCCCCGCATGTGCACAGCCTGGCTTTGGCCAACACCAACTGGTGTGTTTGTTCACTCGGAGCCACGAGATCGGTGTGTTCGCGCATGAGGCCTGCGACCGGCGAGTTCTAGCAAAACACACGAGTGTGTGTCATTGCCGCGTTCGCTCGGAATGCACGTAACAGATGTTCCCTTCTCCCGTTTCCTCCGGCGCTCAGCAACTCTCTGGCACGACGTCGGTCACCGTGGGACACGGGCATGGCAATAAAGGGATGCGGGAGCGAGTAAGTCGAACGTCCATGTGCTGCTATTCCTTCCCTCCTAAATGAAAGAGAAAGGCGACGAGCTCCTGTTAGTGAGGGTGAGCGGCACTGAACAAACACCCTACCGAGGGGTTCCTCTCACGCTCAGTGTGGACGGGTTACACTTGCCTGCTGCCGCTTCTCTCCCTCACCTGCGGGTTTTATATTCAGTGCCGGAGGATGTTGTAGAAATGGAACGTTTTTTTCTATCCGTCGACGAACGTTGGGAAATTCTCAGCGCGACACCTAAAGGAAACGTAACAAAGTCACCTTTCGTTACTCCACACACTCCTCACACGTGTAAATACAGAAGAAAAAGCTTTTTGTATTATTCCCGAGCCATGTACATACGATAGATTTCGTACAGATTTTTAAAAACAACAGATGTATGTATAAAAGTAGTATATAGACACAGTATATGGTAAACATGAATGTTCGACACAGCTGCATAGTGAATCTCCAGCTGAAAAGGGGCAGAGAGCAATTTCTTTGCAGGTCTTACGAGTTCCGGGATGATTTGCACAAAACAAGGTGCTAACATAAAGCCATCCATCATCAGCTGGCAAAGAACTGCCGCCACCGTCGTCTCTGTCTCTGCCTCGCAAGGGCAGCCTCCCCCCCACCTGTTCCTCCTCCTCATCTTCCTCCCACATCCCCCTGCCACGTATGCTCCAGAGGCCCAAAAAAATAGTACCTGCATGTAGCTTTGCCCCAAGGGACTCCTAACCATCCCATTGGCCACCCTCACCTGTGGGGGCTCGACGCAGCCCCAGCTCCCAGCAATAGGCCCTGTCCTACGGGACCCTGCAGAGTGTCGTGTGGTTTTTCGACAGCGCCAGAGCAGGGTGTCTGCTGAACGACACGGGTGGGCCACGAGCACCGCAGCGAAGCATCGAAGGACGACGACTGCTGCGTCTCTGTAGTTCTGTCGAAGAGCCGCCTCCTTGCAAACTGCGCTACGCGTTCGTCACACCCGTGGCCGCTTACCTTTCCTAACGCCTTGTTTTCCGCACCACTTCTTTCTGCTTCCGTTTTGACTCTTTTCTCTTTCTGAACTTAAATATCTGGAATATGGGATCGTAACTGTTTTAAGGGGGGGAAAAATGTGCCAAAAAGTATTTGACTTTTGACTGTAAGTTTCTCATCTATAGATGTAGTTGTTAAAATAATAGGACAGCTGTTAGAACGAGCAGCATTATGGTGCCATCTCCTGGAAATCTTGAGTACTGCTCACATTTGCTAAGCTCTAGATATTTATTCATTATGGGACAAGCGGTTCAGAAAGTGTGTGTGTGTATTATGAGGCCTATATGATATATATACAGTATATATTTTATGTACAGGTAGTGGACAAAAAATGAAATCCTTATCATAATGGTCACCATGTTTACACTCCTTGTAGGCAATCCGTATGGCCGGCACATGTCACTGCTACGCGAGATGTGCATATTGCTTCTCAATAATTCCTTTGTAATGTCTGAAGTGAGCTGCCCCTCAAGCAGCTTTATGAGTTCATATCACTTAATAAAATAAATTGATGTGGCTCTGAACAGGACACGGATACCGCGTTAACGGCACGTCGTTTAGCAAACGCGGCAACGTCACAGTGGACTTTCTCACAGTCCTGTGGAAGAGAAGTGAGAAGTACTGTGACTCCAACAATTAGTGTGGGCTGTGAGACAACACTGGGGGTGGACAGCAGGCGGAGAGTGTGCACGGAAAAGGTAGTCATTGTCATCATCATCGCCACAGTCTCAGCACTGGGCCTAAAACTCGTATCGGCAGCAGTATGAATAATAAGCAGATGTTGATGACGTACCTGGAATCAGTGCTGGAAGTTATGGATGAGGTATGAGAGAGGTGGAGATGTGTGGCACAGCCTGTGTGCACTCTTTGTGTCTTTACGAGGCAGAGCCATAGATGAGTGTGACAAGTGTCTCAATGGACCACGGCGCTGTGCTGGGGGCCACAGCACCACGAGCTCACCCTGAAATGCAGGAGCACGTTCCTGCAGAGCCCTTCCAGGCCCTGGGTGACCACAAAGTGTGTGTCACTGTCCCACGTGGCATTTCTCATTATTATTGTTATTATTGTTGTTGTTGTCCACTACCTCTATGCGTACATTGCCTGCTAGGCTTCTTTTACGGGACTTTCTTTGACATTTGCTCATGCTGTGTGGAAACTATGAATATATATTTATATTGTGCAAAAAAAATGAAAGTTCATCTGGTTCAGGTTTGTGTAGATGTCTGCGATTTCGGGACTTTACACTCAAGGGTTTTATTTCTCGTTTTTAAGGTAATAATTACCTTGCGCGAGGACGTAAGACCATCGCGAGAGCATCAATGTAACAATTTCACCCAATGCCTGCTTTTTCCTGCGCAGTCAATGCTGTTTTCTCAGAGCAAAGCACAAGAGCAAAAGCGTACAAGTCCACGTCACCGGCCTTTACCCGTCTTTACAGTATGTTTACAGTACGAAGCCCTCGGTTGGTGTGAGCATCGAGCGTGAGACTGTGACGCGCGACAAACCGTCGGGGACCGCGACACCGGAAACAGGTCCGCGCGCGGGTCAGGTGTAGTGAAAGGAGGTGAAGCGAAGTAAACGAAGTAAAAACGAAGCGAGATGCGGAATTTCGAATTGGGCTCCTTACTTAGTTCTTGCTGCTTATTTGCGAGGGGGGGTGTTTCGGTATGAAGGTGCGCGAGGCGGGCGGGGGGAGGGGGCACCTGCCACTTTCACCAGCTCGCGCACGTGAGACAATCATGCGCACGCGACCGGGGCGCGGGGTTCGCTTGCGTGTTTCGCGCTAAAACTCGTCCCGGGATTCAAAGCGTGTCCGTCACAAGTGAATCTACACCTGAAGGGGGATCGGGGGGAGGATGTGCGCGTGCGATGTAAGGGCTACAGCCGCAGCGCGTGCGGTTGCGGAGGGTTTTGTGACTCGGTTTCTGGCGACGCGGCTTCCGTGACCCTGTAGCGAGCTGTGCAATAAGACACATGCGGTGTGTTTTCACCCGGGATGAGCGGAGCTCGAGTCCCACTCGCCACTGCTCGAACCTTGTGTGTGGCGCACCACCCTGCTCCGGCCCAGTTCGTGTGTGTTTTTGTGTGTGTGTGTGAGTGTGAGAGAGACCCGGTGTCCACGGAGCGCGCGGGACGGGTGTGCGACGGGCCTCCCCCCCCCTTCCTCCTCTTCCTCGCCCTCGAACCGCGACGCTCACACTGTCTATCCCACTCGAGCCGCCTACGGCTGGACGGGCGCAGTCTAGGCACAACTTTTCCTTTTTTTCTTCTTTTTCTTTTCTTTCCTTTTTTTTTCTTTTTCTAAACACGTCTCACTGAACATGAATCTATCGAAGTGTAACAGACAAGCCCTCGGACCCTGTTGTTGTGATATATTTACACTAAAAGAGATATATGTTTGTTATATCATATAATAAATTTATTATTGAAACCAGTCATTCTGCTCGTGACGCTTCTTTAAATCTGCTCTTAAGTGCTCTGGGGGGGGGGACAGGGGACGTTCGGTCCTTGTTGTGCGGATCCCTGTTGAGGAGGGTCTCTCCTCGTCTTCTCTGATGCGGCGAGGAACGTGGTACAAGTACAGTAATACACACTGTGGGCCACTTCATTTTAGTTTTCGCTGGCAATAAACTGCATGTAAATTGTGAGAATATAATGAAAGAGCAGCGGCAGCCGTCAATGCGTCTATTGCGATATAAGTGGGTGTGTGCGCGCGCGCTCGCTCCGTTCAGCCGTTCGGTCTTTTCTTTTGACCTCACAAGACTGGAGATGACGTCACACGAGGTACATCGTGCTGACGTGGCTTTTTCAAATGACATTTATTATCCATTCATTCTTGCCGAAGAAGAGGACGTGAGGAAACAGTAACGTTTCGATCTCCACGTCTCAAACGAATCAAGGCCGAATTATAGCAGGTTCTGGAGCCACAGACAGTCACAGTGCATGTGGCGCACTCAGGTTCGACAGAACAACAGTACGGTCTCCATTAACACGAGTCACAGCTTATTTCGCACTGCAAAGGAGAAAAGGTCACATTATCATGACCGCTTCTCCAAACGAATTCACCTCTGAAAGTCACAGAAGTCATAAAATTGTTCTGTTTGTCCTGCAAACACATTTTGACAGCAATTTCACACATGATAATGCCGGTAACGGGTGGAAAGGTCAATGTGGCTTACAATGTTTTAATGTATTTATTACCACGCCACGGTCCTTGCCTTTTCTCTAGACACCTGCTTATTAACCAAAGACAGGAGGCAGTAAAAATGTGATTTATTTATTTTTTTATAAATCCAAGTTCAATGTAGACGCTGCAGCATTTATTATATGCTAATTTGTTTGCAAACTTGTTTATAATTAGTCTTACAAGGTTTGTACAGCCTTTTGACGTCTTGTGCGCGATGCTGTTAGATTTTCGTTTTCTAACGGTTTTACGTGTACTTAGTATTTAAAGAGCTGTTTGGGAAGCAGTCTGTGAAATGTGCCTTTCATTCTGTTCACTCACTGTTCATGCACTGTGCTGGGTAACTGTTTCACTGTTAAAAAACAGCCCAGTCACTCTTTTCTGCACTTAGTTACAGCATTAGTCGTGTGTGTGTGTGTGTGTGTGTGTGTGTGTGTGTGTGTGTGTGAGAGAGAGAGAGAGTGTGAGTGTGCTGAAACTAATGTGTCGATGAATGAAGATCACCAACATTTTTTTTTTTTTTTTTTTTTTTTTTAAAAAGATGGTCATTTGAGTTTTTCTTGATGTTTTGACAATGGTTCACTTGGACTGTCACTGGAACACACCTATTGTCACAATAACAAGTATTTAAACAATCCCTCTTTGACCATGGGGTTGGGGCCACGGTTAGGGTTAGGGTAAAGTGTCACCTTATCCTAAAGTTTTTATGGTTTATCCTAATGATGACTACAGAATTCATTTAATAGCTTGAAATGAAAGAAAAATGTGACACTAGATAGTTTTTTTTTTTTTTTTTTTTTGAAGCAAGCAGATTATTTTAGTTTTTTCCTATTTACATATCTCAGCATGTCCTCTTGCTAGTTCACAAGATCCTGCTTTATCCTACATAATTTAGAAATGACACAAGCATTACGCAAAAATACAAACTGTAACAGGCTTCCCCTTTCAAGCTTTAATACAATTATACATTTTTAGCATTAATTAGCTTTCATAAAAATAATTTGTTCCTGATTGTTCCAAACAATTTAAAAAGTAAAAAGCAACTAATATAAAATAAACCTTTACCTATAAATAAATAGTACCTTTTTGTTATGGATTTCAAAAATAATATTGAAATACCCTTAGACCTGAAACTCATGATACTCTTCACCAACATCCATGATATTCTTGACACAGATATAACATTTAATATACTGTAATACCGACTTGTCATAATTAAAGTTTCTGAAAATTAATTGGTCGTAATAAAAGTAAAGGATCCGCGCAACTTTATCTTCACGTCTTCCCTGTCCGTTACAACACAACATACAAAAATCTCCTTTAGGCCACGTGGGGGGGGGGTTGTTCCAAGCCTTTGGAAGAGTGCGGTGGCCTTTGTGACTCGTTCTTCTTTAGAGCGCGCTATTAATTCCAGTCTTCATGGCGAGAGAACAGTATCAGGAAAGTCCAGGGCAGCACAGAATGCACTGGGATCAGATGTCTTTGACAATGAGGGGGGTGATGAACTCCGAGTGTCGGACCCCAAAGCTGAAACTCGGTGCTGTGTGTCTCGTGAAGGTGACCTGCAGCGCAAAAACACAACAACTGGCTTCAGTACAGTTCAGTGGCGAGTGTCGAGAGGCCCATTCCTTAACCTTCATTACAGGGATCCTCACAACTTATCCTGGCTGGCAGGTGTGTGTGTGTGTGTGTGTGTGTGTGTGTGTGTGTGTGTGTGTGTGTGTGTGCGCACGCAACGCACTGAGGCTATTGACGAGAAAGGCTGCGTACACACTGCGTCCTGCAGGATACAGTATGAGAACCGCTATAAATACCATGAATACTGAGTGTCCGAGAAGGAAGGATCCAGATTCTGAGATCCGCAGAGGAGTGTATTCCAGTAGCAGAATAGTCACAACCCTTTGCATTGAAACACACACCTTCTCAGGGTAGTGGGCAGCAGGTCCGGGTTTCTGGGTCTTATCTCCTGGCTTAAAGTTGCGCCCGGTCATGCTGTAGCGAGGTGCCTTGCGTTTAAAAGTGCTCGGGTCCGGCGCCTGATACGCTCCTGGTCCTGGTGTCTGCAGAATAAAAAGAGAGAGAAGATGTTTCATGCGCGCACACACACACACACACACACACACACACACACACACACACACACACACACTCACAGCACTTCCTCTTCCTGTCCACCCACTGAAGCCAAGTCTGACAGTGGAGCTTTAATTGTGTCTAACAGGACGCACGTGCTGCACCGCAGGGCCCTGTCGGGTTTTTCCAATACGTCTTGGCAAAACAAAGCAGTTGCACTTGAGGAACTGTTTGGTTCACCTTCGTCAGGTCCTGGTAGAAGTTGCCGATCTTGCTCCTCCCTTTGAGCGAGAAGCTGGGGGCAGAGGGTTTAGTCACGGTGTGGGACCCCAGTATAGGGGGCAGCTTGTATTCTGCAGGTCCTGTGCACGAGATGAAGGAATCGTGGTAAATTACTTACCCGTTTGCTGCTTTCCTGTCCCATGATTCACCCTGGACACTACATGGTTTACAGTGTTATGCCGCATGGGTTATCAGTGCACACTGTCATCAGCGGTTTTTTTTTTTTTACCTGGCGTCCGGTTCTTGGGTGGCGATTTGGTCCGCGGGGACAGCGAGTAAGCTGGCGCCGAGGGGAAAAGAGACTTGCCGGCTCTTTCTAGCGAGTACTGACCTAGGAGCCGAGGGGGGAAAGGAGCGATGAGCTCTGGTATGAGTGGCACCGAGATGTCCCGGTGCTGTGGAGGATGGAGGGAGCAGGGAGGAGGTCACTCACCTGGCGCCGGTGTCTGGAAGCGAGTCGGGCTTTTGGGGCGACTGTGCAGTGAATAGGCTGGGGTTCTCTCCCAGCCGAACCTCGTGAGGTGGGGGGGAACGTGGTAGCCGGGTCCCGGAGAACAGCTGGACGGGAGGGGGCAATGAAGACTGCCGAAGCTATAGGCCGGTGCTTTAAACATCCTCGGATCGTGATGTTCAGCCCCTGTTTGTGCAAGATAGTTTTTACGCCATTTAGCATCAAGGACCCTGCGTGAACCAGGTGAGCAGAGGTTTACCGGAACTGCTCCAACAACCTCTCCGGCTGCATCGTGGTTCGAGCTCGTCTCGGATAAAATATCAGAAGAAATAGCATAAAAAAACGAATGCAAACATAATATGCATAGTTGTACACCTCTTGTGTTGAAAAACCTTCACACCTTTGTGAACTGTGTTCTAGGTCTTTACCTAAAGTTCTTGGGAGTTCATATTTAGGTCCAGGGCTTTTGTACATTGCAGCTATTGGTCCGATCGGCTTGTGGGGCCGCCAGGTTCCTACCCACACCTCTGTGTCTGCCATGTTCAACCTGAAAATCCTGACAATTGAGAGGTAACACACTTATATAACTTCAAATTATGATCTAAATCTTATTAAAGTGAAGCATCACTTGAGACAGGAGGTTTTAGCACTGATCTCATTTACAGCCACTGAGAAGATCAGAAATACCACACTACGTTTTTGCACACAGCTAATTGGGAAAGGGATATTAATATATTTTACAACAATATATTATTCTGGTAATAATATCAGCAAGGCTAAAACTTGTACAGTTGAGGGTCCTGAAATGTAACTAATATCTAAGATTTCAGCTTTGCTTATTGCTACAGTTATAGTTACGAAGGAGATTCTGCAGGTGCAGCACTTAGCCTAGTGATGATTAGAGCCGTTCTCTCGCAATCTGGAGGTCCCTGGTTCGAGTCCCACTCCTGCAGTAGTACCTTTGCTCAAAGTACTTACTCTCAATTGTTCCAGTAATACCCTGCTGCATAAATTGGTAAATTATTGTGAGTTGCTTAATACACACACCTGACATTATGTATACTAGTATATTAATGAATGATGGATTGTCTCTTTAGCACAACTTCTGTTACATTATATTTAACCAGCTTTCTCTATGGTTGTGGCAATCGTGATACTGTCCTGCTCAATTATGTACGTATATGGAATGTGTGCGTGTGCGCGCGCTTATTCTTTCGCCTCATCCTCCTCAGTTTTTGACAGCGCATGAATACCTATAGAGCAGCGCGAGTCCTCCTCGGATCTCAACCCTTGAGACAGTGGCAGATGAAGCGACTCGCTCACCTTACGGCTTTATACGGTTGAACGTTACCATGGCGACGTTGCCATGTTGACATCTTTGATTGGCACGTGGTTTTGAGCGAGCGATTGACACCTGACGTGTGACGTTTGATCGTCATGTACAGAAGGAGACTTTGAAGCTAGAGCTCAGGGGCCTCGAGAGCTCGACAGGGGGCGTTGCAGCTCAACCTTTCGAGAAGCTCCAATCCGCGCGTGTCGCCCGCGCTGCTGAATTACTCTGTTAATGTCAGTGGTCCGTCACGTGACCGCTCGTTACATTCCGTTAGACCGTTGAGCGGACGACCGCGAGTGCGTGTGTATTTCTCTACGACCACATTAATACGGGGCTGTAGGACTCGTCAGGTACGGAGGGGGGACATAGTGTGAGGGACACTGTACTCGAGCACTGGAGGACTCGCACGTGCGCCCTCCAGTTAAGCCGGGCGTTAATAATTGACTGTGTAGGGGCCCCTCCCTCGAAGAGCGAACTGCCATTGGAGCGCAGCTGTCAAGCCCAGACCGGCGGTACAGAGGCGCCGCGGCTCGTTCCCGATCCGATCGGTCAGCGCGCGGAGACACGTGTGCGCGCTTCTCCTAGACCGCACAGGTATGTACACTAGAGTGCGGACAGAAGGATATGAAGACTAGGGTATGGACACTAGAGACTAGAGTGTGGACAGTACGGTATGGACAAGGTGTATGGACAGAGTAGGGTAAGAAGACGGTGTATGGATACTGGGTATCATGGGTTGGACAGTAGGATATGGGCACCTGCTCTTTGAGTACAAATCTAGAAACCAGCAACGCAAAAACTCGTCACCTATCGAGGGGACAAAATATTAGCAGTGCAATTCGATACAAATATTGCTGAGACACATCAGATTTGCTTGGATTGGACAGTTTGAGGACACACCCCCCCCGTGCTGTTCTAATCATGACATACTGTTTCTAAGCGCAGCTCTCCTAGCAGATCTGATGTGCTATAACTGCTCTAAAAGACACAAAGGTCCGTAACTGTACGTGGCGCGTGTCCTCTGTCTGTCCTCGTGTGTCCAGCTGACATGTCCCGCAGGGTTTCCTTCCCAGAAATGATCCGCCGGAAGAGGGACGGCGAGCGGCTCACGGCCCAGGATCTCCGAGCCTTTGTGGGAGCCGTGAGGGACAGGAGCATCCAGGAGAGCCAGACGGGTTCGAGTCCGGAACCGTATCCCCTCCGTCCCCGCCGCTCCGTCCACGAGAGCCGAGACACTGCCGCACCGGCTCCTCGACTTACGAACCGAAGCGCGCGCCGCAGGCGCTCTGTTGCTCGAAAGGCGTGGTGGGCGGGGCTCCTCGATAACTCCGCCCTTCCGATCTGGTCGGGTCTGTTCCGTTCTGGTCCGTTCTGGTCCGTGTGGTCGCTGCAGGTGTGATGAGCGCCGGGAAAACGGCCATTTGGACGAAGGGACTGAAGATGGAGAGTCGTGTCTCTCTATCTGCACGTTCGCCCTCAGTTTACTGTGTTTTACTGCCGTGACAAGTAGTATACTGTGTGTAGTGCCGAAGGGCTGATGAACAATTTATGATCAGTATTCTGTAACTTATCATGGAAAGAAGCAACAAATACCTACACTGATTTATTAACTGAAGTTGAAGAAATTGATACTTTCTTAACAGCAATAATAAATGATCTAACGAGCTGTGTCTCTTTCTCTCTTTGTCTTGTCTCTGTTTCTTTGTCTTTCTCTTTCTCCCTGTCTTTGTATTTATGTGTCTCTGTCTGCCTTTCTCTCTGTGTCTGTCTTTTTCTCTCTGTCTCTTTCTGTCTTTGTCTCTGTCTGTGCCTCTCTGTGTCTCTCGCTCTCTGTCCCTCTGTCTTGCTACCAGGGTGGTGGAAAACACAACGCAGCCCTTGGTATTTGTGAACACTGTCTATTGGCAGTTCCGATCAATGTTTGACGGGGCATTCCGATTGGTACGAAAAAATAGTTTGTATCAGCGAAAAGTTTGTTTCTCAAAAGTTCGTAAGTCGGGGACTCGCTGCGTTGGAAAGGTTTTGGTTCCATATTTACACTGTTTTCACGCAAACAGACCATTTAGAGACGTTTTTGTCATTTTTTTTAACCCAGCTTAATGACATTAAGTGACACAAGATGTGGGACAAAGCGTCCACCCTGTTTTGGCCGAGGGCCACAATCCTAATGGCGAACAGGTCCCAGGGGCCGCACATGTAAAATCTCAGAAATGGACACACTGAGTCTCAAATGTCCACACTGAAAAATTATTTTTACCTATTTTATTTAGACACTTTTGAACACACAGTGTCCTTCTATAAGTGTATTGTCATATTTTTTACAGAATTTACAGTATTTCTCCCAGGTATGGTATGCTGTATAGCAATTTTGCAGTATAGATGGACCACACGTTGGACAGTACCGATGTACAATTTATCTTTAAAGCTCCTTACAAACATGCCACGTACAGAAACTGGTGGCACAGGGTCAACGGTGGTGCCCACAGTGCCTGAGCCGCACATTCAGACATAGGTTTGAATCCGGCTCAGCCTCTTCAGGGTTTGCATACTATCCCATTTTGCAGTGCAAAGAAGAAGGTGGTAAAAACTGTTCCGTACCCTCCCTTATCATGAAAATCTCACCAGTGGTGAATTTTTCCCAGCGACCCTCTCTCTGCCCCGCTGAGAGGGTGAGTCGCTCTGTCTGACAACAGGGGCTATGCTGATGGCCATGTGGCTCAAGGGCATGGTGGCCGAGGAGACGAGCATTCTGACCCGAGAGATGATGTTCTCTGGGGAGATCTTGGACTGGCCGGAGGAGTGGACGGACCTGGTGGTGGACAAGCACTCCACCGGGGGGGTTGGGGACAAGGTCAGCCTTCCCCTGGCGCCGGCACTGGCCGCCTGCGGCTGCAAGGTGAGTGTAGAACACAGTACGGGCACAGCGACGGCTGAACCACGGTAATTTTGTTTAAGGATCTCAACCTTGTGCAGAGGGGGTATGGACAATGGGGACAGACTTGTGGACAGAGGGGCCGTTGGGAACAGTTTCAATATGAGGCACTGGCTCCTGCTCTTAGGGACATACTGTAACTGGGACCAAAATTAATTTTGTTCATATTTTCATACTTTCTTACTGCGCGTAGGTTACTCACACACACAATTTTCAGGAAACAGATGACTGTTGCTTTACTGCGTTTACTCGCCTTTGTCACCTTAGTCACAAAGTCTTCGCTGTCTTTCTCCCTCCTCCTCGTCACGTCTTCACCGTGATTTAAAAAAAAAAAACAGTACTTTTTCAACGGTGGACAATTTGCATTTCTCACTTGGTTTCATTAACTCCGCTTGTCCTGGTCAGGGTCACAGTGGTCCAGAGCCTATCCCAGAGTCACTTTGCACAAGGATGAGAGGGTAACCCTTGGACGGGATGCCAGTCCATCGCAGTGCAGCCACACAAACACACACACATACACATACACGTACACGCACACACGTGCGCACACACCAGGCAGCATCTCCAATTCGCTTGAACTGCATGTTAGATTCAAGTGAAGGTGCCACCCGCTGCGCCACTGTGCTGCCCCAAAATTACATGCTGACCAAAGATATACCTTTCGTGGTAAGATTTTAACATTTTTGCTCATCCTCAAAATTTATTCCACTTCTGCCAAAGTTGGGCTCCTGCTCAGCTGTGCAAACTGTCCAAAAAGTGTTTGCCTTTCGGAACAAGTGCTGCTCAGTCATGGAAGCACTGAGCTTATTACTGTGTGCCTTCCGCCAGGTCCCCATGATTAGTGGGAGGGGCCTGGCCCACACAGGGGGAACCCTGGACAAAATGGAGTCCATTCCGGGGTTCAGCGTCCATCAATCTCCTCAACAGGTAAGCGGCAATGCTGCGTCAACAGCGGCGACACACCGTGCGAGTGTGTAACGCAGTCGTTCACCTGTCAGCGTGTCGTCCTATGTGCAGGTGAAGCGCATTCTGCAGGATGTTGGCTGTTGCATTGTGGGTCAGACTGAGAGCCTGGTGCCCGCCGATAAAGTCCTGTACGCCCTGAGAGACGCCACGTCCACCGTGGACAGCGTGCCCCTCATCACAGGTGGGGGTGGGCGGGTGATTTGGCTTTCCTTCTCATGAAGTGGAGAGGTGTGGAACCCCAAGTCTGCAGGTCTGAGTACTCAACAGTCCTACTGTTGAACCTTCAACTAGCACACAGTGCTGCGAGACTGTTGACGTTAAATGTGATGAGATCGTTCAGTCAGTCTTGGTTGTACGTGACTGGAGAAGCGGTGACGCCGGTGTCGTTCCCGTGTCATTTCCGTGCCGTGGAAGATAGTAAAATGTGTAACATGGGTGTGAAAGAGTAATTACCCGCTTACTTTAATTAACCTAGTTGCGGGGGCATGGCATGCAGGGGTGTGGCCACACCCACCTCCAGGATTGTCACATGTGCTGATGCTATTCATAGGGACAGCAGGAGGATGGGTGAGACCACACTGTAGGGCTAGAGAGTATGTTATGTTTTGTTTTGTTTTGTTTTGTTTTGTTTTGGAGGGAGGGCACGGTGGCACAGTGGGTTTGACCAGGTCCTGCTCTCTGGCTGGTCTGGGGTTCGAGTCCTACTTGGGGTGCCTTGTGATGGACTGGCGTCCCGTCCTGGGTGTGTCTCCCCGCCTTACGCCCTGTGTTGCCGGGTTAGGCTCCGGTTTGGTGCAACCCCGCTCGGGACAAGCGGTTTCAGCCTGTGTGTTTTGTTTAGCCATTTTTGAATAAAAAGCATCCCCTACCTCTCACACGATGTCACTCGTGAACCAGGTGCATAGAGCAATGCAGTCAGGCCTGATTTGGACCTCCAATCTCCAGTGAAATGTACTCTAACAAACCCTTACCAGGGTAATAAGGATTCATGGGCCACATCACGAGTTATCAAGAGCAGACAAAAAGCCTGATTTGGCTTGAAATTTAGTGTGAGAAAGCTGCAAAAAGAGTGAAACGGGCATCTAGCTGCTCTCGACAGTGTAAATCCCAGGCTGAGCTGCTAGGAAACAATGTTGTATTGTGTGTGGCACCGCGGTACGTATCGCGGCCACTATGGATGTGCAGTGTCGTGTTGACGTGTCATAGGTTCCATCATCTCCAAGAAAGGCGCCGAGAGCCTGTCGGCGCTCGTCCTGGATGTGAAATTCGGGAAGGCGGCTTTGTACAAGGACACCGAGAGCGCCAGGGTTCTGGCCCACTCGCTGGTAAAGCCGACGTTGCCCTCCAAAGCTGCCGCCGCCCTCTCACCGTGTCTCCGGCGTGCCCTCACTGACTCCGCCCCCCGCAGGTGGAAACCGGCAGCAGCCTGGGTATCTGCACAGGTGCCGTGCTCAGCAGGATGGACAGTCCCATCGGCCGCTGTGTGGGACACTCCCTCGAGGTGATGGAAGCCCTGGAGTTCCTGAAGGGCCGGGGGCCCCGTGACCTGCAGGAGCTCGTCGTGTGTCTGGGTGAGGAGGTCCAGGGTCTGAGGTCCAGGGTCCTGCCATTAGAGGAGAGACGCTCACAGCTCTACGCACACACAGTCGCTGCCCGCTCGCCGTCGGGGTTAGGGATCGAGATCCTGAAGGTAACAGATCCCGTCCACTCTCCGCTCAGTTGGCTTTACACACCCTGTCCTGTGAGCTCCAATGACTGGTACCGCGGTTGGGAAATAGCGACGTTGTCATTTTAGAATAAACTTATGGAAGCAGTACAATACACATTAAAATTAATTTGAAAAAAGCCTAAAATGTGAGTGGCATGCAAGTATGTGAGTGACCATGCCTACTTCCTGCACCATTGGCCCCAGCTGCAGCAGCCACTGTGTGTAAAGATATGACGGAGGAGTGGACACGCCGTGAGGCTCGAACATGAAGTGTAGTCATTTCTTACCTTCATCCACAACATCATGTGTCGCAGGTCAGACACGGTACGCTGTACAATACATTAAATGACAGAACATACGTGTACGTATTTATTAAATAATATCTAAATATTTTTTAGAAGAACGCAAAGCCTGACCTCCTTCACAGTGAGGTACACCTTGTATTGTGTGTTTTAGGTTAGCAGGGGTCTAAGGGCAGTGGGTGCTGAAGTGGCTAAAGCCTTTGGACCCAGAAGTTGTAGGTGTAAATCCCACCACCTGCTGTGGTACCCCTGAGCAAGGTACCTGCAAGAAGGTCATGCAGTAAAGATTACCCAGCTGTATACAGTAAATGGGTAAATCACTGTAAGTCACTTCAGAGAAAAGTGTGATCCTGATCAATAAAATATAAATGTCTGTTAATAAATATTGATATTTATTCGTCTCACCAAGGGGGGTGCGGTGGCGCAGTGGGTTGGACCACAGTCCTGCTTTCCAGTGGGTCTGGGGTTCGAATCCTGCTTGGGGTGCCTTGCGGCGGACTGGCGTCCCGTCCTGGGTGTGTCCCCTCCCCCTCCGGCCTTACGCCCTGTGTTGCCGGGTAGGCTCCGGTTCCCCGTGACCCCCCTATGGGACAAGCGGTTCTGAAAATGTGTGTGTGTGTGTGTGTGTGTGTGTGTGTGTGTATTCGTCTCACCCCTGTGAGCTATGAAAACAGTGAGTTATTGGTTCATTTCCCAGATTCAGTAAACGTGAGTTTTAACACCAACGTTCTTCTGAGAGAGAGACTGACCCTAAGCCTAAGTGAACATGATACGAAAATCGCACACGGGTAAAAGTGCACTGTCCATTGGCATTAGCCGTCACTGACGGTGCCGCAGTATAGCGGCAGTTTACCAGTGATGCCGTGCGACAGGTTTGTCAGGTGAAGGACACGACCTGTGCGGTGAACGTGCGTATTGATCCTCCGAGCAGGAAGGTGTGGGAAATACGCGAGTGGAGGTAAACAAGGTAAGAGACTAGTGTGTCCCCCACAGGCGCTTGCCTGCTGAAGATGTGCGGCAAGGTGGACACACTGGTGCAGGGGAAGCAGGAGATCGCCGGCGCCCTAGAGAGTGGAGCGGCGCTGCGGAGGTTCGAGGCCATGCTGCAGGCTCAGGGAGTGTCCCCAGAGGTGGCCGGGGCCCTGTGCTCTGCCCATGCTGACTACTTCAGGCTCTTGGGGCTCGCCGACTGCAGAGCCGAGCTACGTGTGGAGGAAGACGGTATTTAACCTCCCTGCGCTCCCATTCAATAGTCCAGCTGGTGGAGATGCTCCTCTCTACTGGCTGACTGCATTACAGTGCCTCATCCTAGAAGGATAACAGGTCTAAAATAAAATTTCACCTTTTTCTGCTGAAAACAATTACAGTTGTCAGAGACAGTAGGTGGCATAGCGGTTACGGCCACCATTATGGGACTCTAAGGACCTGGGTTTGAGTCCCTTCCCTGCTCTAGTACCCTTGAGAAAGGTACTTCCTCTAAAGTGCTCTGGTAAAATTACCCAGGTGTATAAATAGGTAGATAACTGTAGGTAGCTTAAGATTGTAAGTCACTTTGGAGGAAAGCAACAGGTAACTGATGAAATGTAAATATGATGAAAGGATACCCTGTGGTGGAGCGGTGTCCCCTCCAGGGTGCTCCTAGCTTTGCATTGCACCCTCATCTTCCAGGGTATGTTCTACAAGGAAGGGAAGAGAGGAAGGGTGAGGAAAGGATGGGTTAAGGATGGATGGGTTAGGGGTAGGGGTGGATGAGTTTGGGTTAGGGTTTAGGATGGAAGGGTTAGAGTTAAGGATGGATTGGTTAGGGTTAGAGATGGATGGATTAGGGTTAAGGATGGATGGGTTAGGGTTCAGGATGGATGGTTTAGGATTAGGGTTACGGTTAAGGATGGATGGGTTAGAGCTGGGGATCGATGGGTTAGTACTGATTACAAGTCTGAGTAAACGGGAGTGTGTGAATAGTGTAAGAAGAGGAAAGAACATTCTTAGTTATACGTCACTGTTGGTTGTTCAGCAAGAGGGTGAAGAGAGATTGCTACCATGTTCCTCACTCTGTGTCCCTCCTACATCCTCTGCACTCTGCTAGATGCCGCACCGCTGTTATAACTGCAAGGACCAAGTGGAAATACCCAGCTGTGACTGATCTTTAATGTCTCGTCATTTTGACAGTAACAGTTTATCTTGTCATGTGCAGGACGATACAGTAACACACAGATTAACCAGGTGAGATCAGTCAGGTGTGTTCTCACTAGAGTATCTTACCTCCACTCGGGCTGTCGCCACAGGCACGGTTTTGGAGTTCAACGGCATGGTCCTCGCTGAGGTTCTGCACAAGTTAGGGGCGGGACGTACCAAGGCTGGAGACCCCATCAATCACCTTGTGGGAGCAGAATTATTGGTCAGCTTGGGCCAGCAGGTGAAGAAAGGTGAGATCCACCCGAGTCTCCTGAGAATAAAACCACTCTAAGAAACTGAAGCTACTGCCATTTTCCGTAATGCCATGGTAATGATGGCACCAAGTGGTTTCTCCACCGTCCCAACATCCCTCTTCCTTAGGTGACCCCTGGGTCAGAATCCACTGTGACGCAGCCACCTTCACCATGGAACACCGAACCTCTCTGCAGGGGGCACTGGTCATTGGGGCTCCTGATGATTTCCAGGAGACACCTCTGGTGTTTGAATTCATCCCCCCAGAGCTGAGCGACTAAAGTAAAGGTGCAGCTCTTGGCCCAGTGTGTTCTTGCAGCTCTCCGCAGTTCACATCTGTGCGCCACTCTTGCAGAGCCACACACATTGCCTGGTAACGGCTGCAGTCTGCTTAGCAAAGTGTGAATTCTAAACTACACACTAAAACTACACTATGACTGAGATGTAATATATTCACAAATTATATTTACTGAAAATGTGTGTGGTTACAGTTGTGACCCGTTAATATATACTTAAAGTACTGTATTTGTTAGTAGGCAAATAAACATGGTTCTCCAAGCTGTTGGGCATTGTACTCAACATTGAGAATTCATCAATTAATTTTTAACATTTTTATCACATTCAATATAGATCATTTGACTGGATATAAACAGGTGAAAGAGGCAGCACTGTGCAGATTGCCTGCGTGTACATTTAATTATACTGTATTTTATATACTGCTCATACCACATTATAAAGATGGAAGAGTATTAGTAAAAGCTCGCTGACCAATGAAACCATTATAAAGGACATGCCTACTTTTAGCAATAAGTTAAAGTTGAAAATTGTATTATTATTATTATTATTATTACCACCACCAATGTGGTGTGTGTGTGTGTGTGTGTGTGTGTGTGTGTGTGTGTGTGTGTGTGGTTGGAAAAGGAATTTTAAAGCCTTTTTAATAGCACAGTTGACTGTTCCACTATTAATTTGCGAAGTCCTGCAGTTAAACCCTGGTGGCAAAGGAGCTGCTTGAATGTTACTCATTTTTAGAAATATCCATAATAAATGTGTAAAGTATATTAAATATATTTTTGAAAATATAGTACATTCATCATTTGGAAAACTCTGGAAATAAAGAAGATTCCGTTGAAAAATTGTGTTTCCAACGCCACACTTGTCATTATTTCAGCCATGCGTTTCCAAGCACTGTGTGTAATTGTACTTGGGAATGTTTGACGGCCTGCCATCCACATGCTGTGTCCGCACCTGCCGTGAGTCTGTGGACTGGAGCTGCATGTTGTTTACCTTCAGTTCTCAGAGTCATTTGGCAAACAAAAGGTTTCCCAGGTCTTGAACTCCCCAACAGACAAATATGTGCACCTGTGAAGTATTATCCATGGAGGGTAAGATGGGGAATTATCTAAAACTGCTCTATGTATCTTTATCTACAGTGTATATCTATATCTATATACCTATAACAGTGTATCTATATCTACATATCTGTCTGGCTATATATACTATATCTATATATCTATAGAGCTATATCTGTACATAACTATATATACTCTATATATCTATATCTGTGTATTTATTGATAATGTATGTGATCAGTCGTATTGATCATGTATGTGATTAGTTGTATTGATAATGTATATAGTCAGTTACAGATACTGCACCTGGAGGCGTGAGGTATTTAAAAGGACAACATACCTCATACCGATGACAAACTTGTACTAAAACTTTGCTGCAGTGCACGCACGCACACACAGCGTTCTGATGATGGTAAAACTTTCGTTTGGAACAAGAACATTATAGATTACATTGAACTGTTTATTCAACTGCAGTTCCATGGAAATGGTGAAAAAGCTACGATGTAGAAAGAAGAACATTAAAACATTTCCAGGAAGGGACAGAAAAGCTCAAAGTTCAGGACACGTGACCATTACCAGTGAGCTGAACCCACAGCTGTAGCTCCACACAACATGAGTCTTCAGCTTATACGTTGTGCAGTGAGCCATTCATGGTTAAAAAAAAAAAAACGATAATGCAGCAGGGACTACCTGAAATAAGGAATAATGGAAAAATATTTCAATGTGGACTAAGTGTCACTCATTTTACTTGTCTGGTACGGAACATTACGATAAATCTTTACCACAGATTTATACAGCCATACAGTGAGACAAGGCCACAAGAAGCAACATATCTGTGAAACAACGATTGGGGGGGTCCATACAGCATGGGACCCTCTCTATCATGAAGTTAAAAATGAACTACAGAGGGAAAGGTGGTAACTCAACTCAGTGTATTTGATACATTCTCTGGATTAACAGCAGCTCAGCATAAAGTGAACATAGTAAGTAACCTGAGTCGAGCTCCACAACTGTGTTTTTACACTGCTGACTCGTCATAATAACTGAGCTACAGACACGGCTGGAATTCTGGATATGAGTTTTACACCCCCACCCCCTATAGCCACTGCTCCTCAACTGTGCTCCGCTCTGAGCTTCGATCTTCTGCTGGCCTTGTCCACGGCTCTCATGAGCAGGTCCTGCCGCATCTCCCTCACTTTATGCTTCAGGAGGCTCCTTAGCGAGCAGCATCTCATCATCTCCTCATGTGGACACTGCAGGAGGGGAACAAACGCGCATGTTTTGTGCTCTTCGGCCACGCAGAGCTCTAAGAAACTTGCTGAGCATCTCCTTGGCCCTCGGGGCTTGTGCCGTACTCTGTCTTCTCTTACCCTGGTCAGGGCACGGAGCAGCCGAAGCAGCACGGCGTCCTCCAGCGACGGACACAACGTGGTCACCTGGCTGACGCAGCCCAGTAGGCGGCTGATGGTCTCGTGCTGCTCCTGCACCGTGGGAGACACACACATTCAGCATTGTGTCACCATGGACACACCCTTCTGTGTTGCCTCTCTCCTTTAACCTGCTAATTGTAATGCTTAGAGCTGCTGCCTTTGGACTCTGAGGTTCAGGTTTGAATCCCATCTTCTGCTGTAGTAGCTGTAGTAGCCTTGAGCAAGTATTTACGCTAAATTGCTCCTTTAAAACAACAATGATGAAAAATAAATAAACTAGAAATACATATAATGGCGGTGGCGCAGTGGGTTGGACCACAGTCCTGCTCTCCAGTGGGTCTGGGGTTTGAGTCCCGCTTGGGGTACCTTGTGACGGCTGTGTGTGTGTGTGTGTGTGTGTGTGTGTGTGTGTGTGTGTGTGTGTGTGTGTGTGTGTGTGTGTGTGTGTGTAATGGAAACTACTGTAAATGTTATATGAGGGCAGCTGATGGTATAGTGGATAGAGGTGCTGCCTTTGGATCCAAAGGTTGCAGGTTTGGATCCCACCTCTAGCTGTAGCCCTAAATTTCTTCAGTAAAAATTACCCTGCCAGATAACTAGGGGTGTCACGGTGGCATAACAAGTAGCGCTGCTTTCTCACAGTGCCTGGGTGGTGTGAGAGGACATGGGTTTGATCCCCGCTCAGTCTGTGTGGAGTTTGTGTGTTCTCTCCATGTCTGTGTGGGTTTCCTCTGGGTGCTCTGGTTTCCTTTCACAATCCAAAGACATGCTGTTCAGATTCCCTCATAGTGTGTAAGTGACAAAGAGAGAGTGTGTTCTACTGATGTATGGATGAGTGACCCATTGTAAGTATATCTAGCAGTGTAAGTCACCTTGGTGAATAAGGTGTGTGGGTGTGTGTGGGCTGGTAATACTACATAGTAAATGTAACTGGGTAACAACACTGTAAATCACTTTGTAGAGAAGTGTTGGCTAATTGAATGATGTGTAGTGAAGAGGTCCCATCACCATAAGGCACACGATGGGTTCAGACCACAGGCCTAATGCAGGATGCGAGTGTTGGGTCTTGAGCCCCATCACCTTGCGCAGTGCACTGAGGCTGTTAGCTCCCTGTGTGCTGGAGCTCAGCAGGTCCACATCCGCTGCGGACAGAACAGGCTCCTGCGGACACAAAAAACACCGCATTTCAGCCACAGAGGTGGTCGCCTCATCATTCCCAATGACTTTAAAAAAAAAAAAAATAATAGTAGAACATTGGTGCCAAGCTCACTCTCAGCTTTTCCAGCCATGTCCATAGCAGGCAGCTGAGGACTCCGGGATTGGACTCCATCGCCAGTGTTGCCCAGCCGCACTCGTTTCCATTGAGCTCCTCCTGGACAGGGGAGCACAGGAACTACAGGATGAGAACCCGCTCAGAGGGATATGAAAATGGCCCCCGTGACCCCCTGCTCACCTGCAGTGCTGCCGCCCTCTGGAGGGTGTCCTCACCCAGGGGGTCCTGCTCCGCCATCGCTCTGGCAACAGCCTGCGACACCGAAACCAGATTGGAGCAGCGTTGCTCCTTGCGAAGCTGCCAACATGCAACGGGGTACCAGGAGTCACGTACACCTGAGGAGCTCATTTTTTGTTACCATGTCAAACTTAAATATTGTCTGTAGATAATGGGAACAGCCATCAGCCCAATCAGCCAGTTTCCCATTTCATACCTCTATGCTGGAAGTGAATTTGACAGCTGCCTGCTCCCTTTTAGTTGTGCACTTTGTCCTTCTGGGGCAGCTGCCACTGCCTTTGGTTTGGAGACCTGGGCTCTGTTTGTTTGCATGGTTGTTGCAACGGTCCTTTCTGGCAGCATTCCCATCAGAGGATGCAGGTACTTGCTTCTGTGCCTTTGCATCCTGCGTTGTGCTGAGAGTTGTGCCCCACTCTGGCACTGGAGGGTACTGCACAATCTGCATATCCTGGAACAATTTAATTTATTCATTCTGCTGAATCTTTCCAGGAAATCAACCCAGAGTGGTCATTTGGTCATTTTCAGAACCGCTTGTCCCAGACGGGGTCACGGGGAACCAGAGCCTACCCGGTAACACAAGGCATAAGGCCAGAAGGGGAAGAGGACACACCCAGGACAGGATGCCAGTCCGCCGCAAGGCACCCCAAGCAGGATTCGAACCCCAGACCCACTGGAGAGCAGGACTGTGGTCCAACCCACTGCGCCACCGCACCCCCACCAACTTAGAGTGTTAAGTTTCAATTATTTACCCATTTATACAGCTGGGTATTTCTTTACTGCATCAGTTCACAGTAAGTACCTTGCTAAGGGTTCTAGAGCAGGAGTTAGGATTTGTACCTGGATTCTTTGAGTCCAAAGATTGCAGCTCCAACCATTCAATACTTGCTGCACATATTGCCATAATTTCGTCCTCAGGTGACACAAAGTGATGGAATCCAGACCCGCAATTACAAGGCATCTGATTATGAGGGGGACTGTGGGAAATCCTACTGATGCGTGACGCTGATGACGACAGGTAAGAACATGTGCGGCTACTTACCTCCAGCAGGGCGATCTTGCTGAGGTCCGAATCGCTGTAACTCCTCTTGTTGAGAAGCACCTCCCTCTTTCGCTCCAGGAAGCCTTCCGGCTCGTCCCAGGAGGACACCGAGCTGGCAGAGTTTTTCTGTGCTCCAGGGTCTCTGAGGATGGGCAGGAGCTTCTTCACCACCAAGGTGTCCCTCACCACCTTGGTGAGATCCAGCACTGCCGCCCTCCTCTGCAGCTCCACCCACCCAGCCTGGCTGAAGATGTGTCCCCAGGCCAGCGCCGCCAGCCTCCCACACAGGAAGTCCACCACCTTGGGGACGCTCCTCAGGCAACGCGCCTCCTCACCGTGTAGCAGGAGCGCCTGGCGGCGCAGATGCTGCTGCAAGCTGAAGGGGGCGCCGTGCCGGTGGCCCAGGTTGGGGTACAGGACGAGCTGCGTGGCCAGGAGGCGTGCAAAGTTGAAGACCATGTTGATCTGGGCGCGCGTCTGTATGGAGCGCGGCCGCTTGATGCGCACGTAGTGGACGGCCTCACTGGGACTGAGGCGCAGCTCGTAGATGAGGTAACACGCAATGAGCACACCTGTGCGCAACATGGGTACAGCAGGGAATATGTGTTATCATTCTCATTAATGCCCTAACCGCTTGTGGAATCATGCAGCAGCCTGAGGGGTTTTGCGGGCACAGCACTGCAGCGGGTACCTCTCCTGGCCTGTATTATTGCCTGTGGGATCGACCCCGATCAGCCTGTGTGGGGCTTGCCCATTCTCCCCGTGTTTGTGTGGGTTTCCTCCTACGGTCCAGTGGTGTATGTTCTGAGCAGAGTGGTGACTCTCAGTAGTCTGCAGTGTGCGTGTGTGTTACCCTTGAACGAGGCAATTACTCCAAAATTGCTCTAGTAAGAAACTGTAGTTGTGGGTCTGGATTCCATCACTTTGTGTCACCTGTGGACAAAATTATGACAATATGTGCAGCACGTATTGAGTGGCGGGAGCTGCAGTCTTTGAACTTAAAGAACCCAGGTTCGAAACCCACCTCCTGCTGTAGCACCCTTAGCAAGGTACTTACCGTGAAGTGAAGCAGTAAAGAAATACCCAGCTGTATAAATGGGTAAATACTGTAACTGTAGGTACCTTAACACTGTATGTCGCTTTGGACAAAAGGATCAGATAAATGAATACATGTCATGAAATGTAAATGTTACACTGCTGTGGTGCACACATGGGTAAATGCCTGCAGGAAATGTACTGTAGTGTATCTAACACTAAGTTACCAGTCACTGTGTGTCACCTTGGAGAAAAGGTGCAGAAGTAGCAGAGGACACACCTGTTCTTCCCAGTCCAGCGTGGCAGTGCACGGCCACTTTGCCCTCCTTGGCGGAGAATGAGAGCACCTTCACGCCGTCCAGCACGCTGCTCAGGGACGACACCCCGAAATCCGGCATTCCAAAGTTGTAGAAGAAAACTGAGCAGAGTAAATTGAGAGTCGACAGCATGGTGTCAGTGATGGGAGCGCAGTGTTTATTCCTGGGGGCGGGGGGTGAGGGGGATGCCATCGCCACACTTACTGTTGTTCTCCATGAACACCTGGGGGGAGTAGGAGAAGCCGCTGTCCGGCTCCAGCGGGGGTCCGCAGTGGGCGTGCTCCCCGGGAAGCTGCATGTTGATGATGGATTTGATGCTGAGCCTGAGGGAAGTGTGGGGTCATGGAACACGTGAGACGTTTCAGGCCAACGTCAGTTCTGCATCTTCAGCAATACTATGAGTCCAGATCCAGCTTGTTTCCCGAAGGGTTTGGTCTAATACACAAGAGCACGACGGACACATAGCATGTTCTTTACCTCCTCATATGGAGTTGAAAACCCCACATGCAGAGACTGATTTTTTTCCTGAAGAAGTTTAAGGTACCACAGCTGGGACTTGAACCAGCAACATTACGGCGACAGGTCCACACCCTGCACCCTTCACCACCACTTGCCTGCACACTAAGCTTCATCTCACATTTATCCTGCTCCCTGAGTTTGGTAGGAACTGCAGATTAGTAATGATGACAGAGCTGTTAATGTTGTACAGCCAGGTATTTCAAACAAACAAGTAGAGTGAGCATTTAAGGTAAAGAATTTGAAAATTACCATGTTTCTGAATATCATAACTGACCAAAGACATAACATCAGTCATACAAAAGTCTAAATAGCGTCACAAAAAATTTATGCGGTAATTATTTTGTTAAATCAACAACAACAAAAAAAACCCACCTGAATGCGGTAATTAATCTTAAGCACTAATTTTGAATTTATAACAATAATAATAATTTTATGATGAGTCAAAGTCAAATGTATTTTTATGCAACCAACAAAACTAATGTAATATTCAGTACCACAGAAAAATAACTGCGCTGAGCACCTTCTTTCCTGACAACTCATTTTGAATGACATTTTCTATTTCTGACAACATAATTTGCATATATTAGCATGGAGTGGGGAACTCACTTCTGGAACTGATCTATGATACTGTATCTTTTGATGAGCCACGTCGACGGCCGGGCCATAGCCACGATGTCATCGGTCACCCTGATGGCGACAAATCCAGAGCTTCATTATGTGACACGACAACAAGAAGTCATTTCTCTGGGCTGCAGCAGCAGCCCTTATTTTTGAGCTATAAACCCAAAGCATATTGGTCACAAGTCCATCCTAAATCCTCAGCAGTACTGCTCTTTTCTGTGTTTAGACAAGAGTTCTTACCAGGTGGAGAAGATCCCTTTTATGGCCTGTTGGCTGGGTCTCCAACATGCCGGGTCCTCGTAGCGGCAGTCCCTTCCTCCGCAGGCCAGCAGGCAGATGACTTTGTGGGGGATGGCCTTGACCAGGTTCTCCCGAGCCTGGGAGTAGGAGGGCAGGGGCACTGGCACGGGCAAGGTCATAGCAACGGGGTTGGAAGTGGAGTGGATGGGAGAAAGCGGAGGGTCTTTTCGGATCTTTTACAAGTTGATGCTATTCGCACAAGTGGTTGATAAATTCAGGCTCATAATGTGATTAAAGTCCATTCGATGAAACCGGGGCAAACATCCACACACTGCAGTGCACCTAGAAGCTGAAACATTCAGTGAAAGAAGGCAAAGGTGTGTCATAAAGCTGTGTGAGGCATAAGGAATGTGCAATTGTATTGTTATAATCAAAAAAAAAAAAAACATCAAAGATGTGCCAAGCTGGGAATAAGCAAAACAAGAGGTCATAATTAAATAATAGGCTTCTTTCTCATTTATTCATTTACATGAATAAAGTGATATATAATGACAGAAAATGAGAAGACTTACCTGTTTTATTAGATATGTCATATTTTATGTTCATGGGGCATAAAATAGAGCAGAGATGAGAAGAAAACTGCCGGGCTGTTGTGCTGTGTCTCTAGCTGTCTTTCTTGACCCAGTTGCACTGACTGAGCCTCATTATGTTCTTAGCCCATTGGAGTGCAGGGATCCACATGTGATAATGAGCTTTACTAAATAACTGGACGTCACTGCACGCTTCTATCCATGCTGTGAAACACTCAGAAGCCCATTGTACGAGCAGAAAAACTGCACATCTCCATTAAGTAGGTTAAAAATACACTTTGCTTGGTTTATTAATTATTATTTGGTGTTTTCGACAGGGGGGGTGTGGTGGCACAGTGGGTTGGACCGGGTCCTGCTCTCCGATGGGTCTGGGGCTCAAGTCCCGCTTGGGGTGCCTTGCAATGGACTGGCATCCCATCCTGGGTTTGTCCCCTCCCCCTCCAGCCTTACTCCCTGTGTTGCTGGGTTAGGCTCCGGCTGCCCGTGAGTCCAAATGGGACAAGCGGTTCAGATGGTGTGTGTGTGTGTGTTTTTGAAAAGCAGTTTGTGTTGTGATTGGACCACATTGACCACTGCATCCCTATTAGGCCAGATTTGCCCACAGTGACCACTGTGTCCCTTTTAGGCCCTATTTGACCACAGTGACCACACACGCACGCACGCACGCACATTTTCAGAACCGCTTGTCCAATACAGGCTCGCGGGGATCCGGAGCCTAACCCAGCAACACAGGGAGTAAGGCTGGAGGGGAAGGGGACACACCTACGACGGGACACTAGTCCATCGCAAGGCACCCCAAGCGGGACTTGAACCCCAGACCCATCGGAGAGCAGGACCCGGTTCAACCCACTGTGCCACCACACCCCCCAACCACAGTGACCATTGTGCCCCTATTAGACTATTAGACCACAGTGAGGGTGTCTGACCAGCAGGGGGCAGCAGAGTCACGTGCGCGCCATCAAATTGGAAAATACTGCCGTGCGTCTGAGAAAATGAGAATGAGTTTTATTGGCTAAATGACGGTACGTTTGTAAAATTACATTAAATTGAAGGACGAAACCCAGTTTAATCTTAACTGTCAGTTTCTGATAATTACGTTACCCAACACCAAATGTGTTTTCTTTCGTAACTTAATGGGAAAAGCTGCAGCAGAATGCCACCTCACTCAGCGCTAACGTTATGCGGCGTAAACGACTTTGTAAGCTTTTTTATTTTTTTTTCAGGCAAATTCTTGGGCTTCAGCTGTCCCTCATGCTTCAGTTAAAGAAATGTTTTATGCTCTTAAGACTTAAACCTTACAATTAAGTTCAGAAAATAAAACAAATTAATTATCAATCAGGGGAATAACGTAACGATACCGAAACGCAACTCACAAGTTTTTTAAAAAAGCTTACAATTATTGGACGCTAAAATCATACTAATTAAGGAATTGGTGTTACCATGACATAGAGTGAAATGTTTTCTTTAGTCTGAATTAACTCTTATTAAAAATAAGACATTCATCGGCATAAAGTTCTCAATACAAGTGAATACGCGCATGACCAGCTCCAGGAACTGACCAATCAGAGCTAAGGCTCTTAATACGGACTTGATTGACGGCCGGATTATGCAATGAGCTTGAGGTGAGGTGGACACATCCGGTCACATGACACAAATCATATGATAGTTCCTGCGGAAGTGGGAAACAGAAGTTGGCGTTTTGTTTTGTAAGGACTGAACATGGTAAGCGTGTCATTTATTATTTGTTGTCGTATGGTAGCTAACAAAACACACAAGTGAAAGGGTGGTCGCACGTTTCGTGTAAGGAAAGCAGTTGGTTTACTGTGTTTGGGCCGAATGAGCATTGACGTGTCTCACGGGCTCTCTGCTTTCTTCCAGACCACAGCTCTCACTCAGGGGCTCGAGAGAATTCCGGACCAGGTCGGATACCTGGTCATCAGTGAGGAAGGAGTCTTAGCGGTGAGTATGGCCGCAATGTGCACCCCCCCGGTGGCGATCAAGACGGCGCTGAAGCCTGGGTCTCCGTTTCTCCGCAGTCTGCAGGAGAGCTGGAGAACGACGAGCACACGGCCGCCGTGATCATGCAGATGGTGCAGACGGCCTGCAAGTTCCGGCTGCACGGCTGCGCAGAGCCGCCCTTCAAACGCATGTCAGGTGGGCTCCCTCTGCTCTTGATCCCGTTACTCTCCCTGACCCGATACAGTAAGAACGCGCTGATGGTGTATAAGCAGGTGAATCGTTTTAAATTAAAGTTGACCACTGACTGTACGATCCTTAGCAGAGAGGTGTCAGATAAATAGTGGTAAAGGTGGAGTGTGTGAGAGACGCTTTGGCAGTTGCCCATAAGCCTCTTGTTCCTGCAGTACCCGAGTGATGGGACCTAACTCTCCCTTCAGACTAATTTTTCTTTTTTTTTGTTGGGGGGGGGGGGGTGACAGTTACTCCAGTATTTCATTTGTCTTGTATGCTGGATGTTCTTGGTTCGAATCCTCCTCCTTTGTAGTGACCTCAAGGTTTTTTTCCTGAGTTGTTACTGTAAGAACAGCCTGCTTTATAAATGGTTGTGTGCAGATCATTGTGAAGTTGATTTTTAAACATTCAGTTGTAAGTAGCCTTGGAAAAAGGTGTCAGTTATGTGAGGAGTAATGATGAAAATAATAGTAATAACATGGCTTTCTCTGATTCCTTTTGCAGTGATGTTTGATGACCACGTCTATGCAGTAACAGTGTCTGGGCAGAAAGTCTTTGTTGTTAAGCGGCACAACACTCAGCGGGAGCCCATGCAGGTGTAGAACAACATGGAGACGACTGAGGCTGCGGACTGCTCCTGGGCGTCTGTGTGTGTGTGTGTGTGTGTGTGTGTGTGTGTGTGTGTGTGAGAGGTTTAACACTGGTGTGTCAAACCCATTTTCTGGAGGGCACTTGGTCCTGGGTCACACACTTCATTTTCCTGAATGGATTGGTAAAGATGGCCCTTTTCCACTCATGCTCATGTATTTCTCCCAGGCTATACCATTGAATTACAATGTTTGAATAACTGCATTGTTGAGATGTAACTTATTTTATGTAGTAGAATAATAAAGGGCAAAACATTTGAAGAAAATAAAGCTTTTTGTATCATACCTTGATCACCATAAGATACTGTGGGGGGGGAGTAGAGTACCACACTTGTTCTGTGATAGGATTACGTGCACCTCTCTGCAGCAACTGAGAGTATAGCCTAGGAATGGTGGACTGTCCACTGTTTTCAGTATAAGTACAGTTACAGCATGTGTTTGAGGTGAAGAAAGCTCTGGTACACTTAGGTAGCTGCTGAGGACAAACAGCACCAATACAGATGCCCAGTTTGCCCAGAGGAAATGATCTGTGTCCAACTCTTCAGCCTGTTAATCAGAGTCCTCTGAGTCAAGGGTTCCCTTGGACATAAGCAGTTGTAGCTTTGGTTGCAGTAGTTGGGAAATAAGATTCTACAGATGGGCTTGGGTGAAAGATGGGTTAAGGTGTCCAGGCTAAGAATAACAGGGACATTTGACTGCAGGCTAAATAACACAAAATGTTTTCTGTTGGGCAAAAAAAAAAGCACATTTACTGTTTTCTCAGCTCTATACCGTCATCTGTAGTACACATTTCTCCAAAGGTGATTGTTTCAAAATTCTATCCTCGTTTTGTTTCTGTTTCTTAGTTGGATTGGGTCTTTGTGTACAGCCGTTAATAAATACACATGGGGTATAACATCTTGTCCTGTATATCTTGAATGGGGGATTTTGCATCATTTTATAGCTGTTAGTACAATGTCCACAAGAGTTTTCAGTGATTTTATTTCAAGAACTAAAGTGTTAAACACCCAATGTAGTACAGTTGTGACTTTTGAGTGGTGAAATTTTATTTTGTGATTAGTGAAAATTAGTTCATAGGTAACAAGTAAATGCCCAGGAATGAGTAAATATTTGCAGTTGGAAAATGATTACAATCAGTTTAACAACAGGTTTACAAAACAAGATATTTTATAAGTTCTCACTCAGGCACGCACATACGCTTTTTATTTCTAAGACAAACAGCTGTGACCAGTACCGAGGACAATGTCTGCTGTAAATATGACTTTTTATAAATTGATATCTTGTTTACTGTATGAATCATGTAAGAAACAAGTAGATTGAGCTATTACTAATAACACTAGATATGCATGTTTTATTTCAAATTTTTTGAAAAAATATTTTTCCCCCTCCCAGTTTTGCTTCCTGATTTCCTTAGTTACAATGTAGTTCCAACTTTGGTAGGAAATAGTGTTTGCAGATGTTATGTAATGCTGCAAATATTGTTGCATTTCTTGTACTAGAACTTTTTCACGGTTATTCCTTAACCATCCTGCACTCAAATTTGCTAAATATAAGAAAGAATAAAACAGCAAGAGCAAAGTATATAATCTGTAAATAAAGATTACTAAACTGTCCCACAGCTGTTTGTTGGTTCTAAAATAGATCAGTTAGATCCATCACAAAGTATTCAAAGATGGAAAATAATTGGATCATTTTTGTTTTGGTTCCTGATGTGATCTTTTAGTTTCTTTTTTGCTCAAAAGTAATGGAAACTTTACTGGTTTGCGCTGTTTAAGAAGTTTTCCTTGTAGATGTTGATTATGGCCTCAGCACCTGGTGTTGGACTATTAATGAAAGATTGGAGCATTTCACACACACCGTTAGCCAGTGATACTCGGTCAAACTGCAGCATCTGCTCTTTCTGTGGATGGAAGGCCACACACACATGGTCCCACACATAAAACTTGGAGTTTTGTACAAGTTTAGCTCTGAATTAATTTTGATTTGGGTTTCTCACTCATTGCCTCTGGATGCCATAACATGGTCCCCTCTCCAAAAGCATTTTTACCATCTTTGAAAATGGGGTAAGAATCAAAGTGGTTTGTTGAAGGACTGTGCACAACCACAGATTTCTTGAGCTCTTCTTTGTAAAGAAGTTTCGTACACTTGTAGAACTGGCTCTTTTCCTTCCCAGAACAGCTCAAGGCTTCCTTTAAGCCAAGGGTAAATTGAAGTTCTCGTAGCGAGAGCACTCCAAGAAGGCAGAATTTTTCAAGAACAGGCTCACTCCCCTCCAGTTGGGTCATGCAACTGAAGGCATCTGTTCTCTGCAGAGCTCATCTCTTCTTATCAACAACAAGGCTCCACCAGGAGAAAGACTGATGATCTCCACATTTACAACCTTCAGAAAGATTCACTCAAGGCCTTTCAATCAGTTAAAAACTGGACTTTGGAAATGTTGCATACTACATGTGATGGATATGGGGGGAATGCAGCCTAATTCTCTTTTTTGAAGGTACTGGTTTAAATCTGTATTTTATGACTTGAGGCCTTCTATTATTTCATGTATGGTTGAATGCCTGCCCTTAGTGTAGATTTCTTGATTCTTTGTTTTTACAAATTTGCTGCATTTTAGGGGATGTCTTTTTCTTCCTTTTGATTTTAAGTGTTTTTATTTTCCGAGGCGAAGGAAAAAGAAACGTTGAGGGAAATGCGCTGGGGTTCACAACAGACTGAGGACCAGAGCGCACAGTCCTCCTCTGCCCAGTATCCTGCTTGCCAAATCCCAATTGTCCAGTCACTCGAGAACAAGATGGATCATGATCTCCGAGCTAGGGTAAGATTTCAGCGAGATATGAGACTGTGTAACATCCTCTGTTTCACCGACACACGGTTGACCCCCTCGGTTCCGGACGTAGCTATAACACCGTCCGTCAACTTTTCTGTTTCTCGGATGGACAGGACAGCAGCGGCTCGTAAAACTAGAGGTGGTGTTTACTTATGGTTAACATTACAACAATGTGGTAGGGACTTAAGCTAATCTCAGACAGGTCATGCCGAACTTTTACCAACACTCCTGGTCTCCTGTCCAACCAGCGGGGGAAAACACACTGGACCATTGCTATTCACAATTCAGAAATGGATACAAAACCAACTCACTGCCGGCTTTTGGTAAATCGGACTATGCCGCCACCTTCCTCATAGCGGAATATAAACAAAGGCTTGTACAGGAAGCCCCAGAGAGGCGGGTAGTGAAGCGCTGGTCTGCTCAGTCAGAAACTGCGTTACAGGATGCGCTCGACAACGTGGACTGGGACGTGTTCCGGTCTAGCTCCGTTGACGTCAGTGAGCTTGCGGATGTAGCCGTCAGCTTCGTCAGTACGTTAGTCGAGGAAGTAACACCCACCTTTACAATGAAAACTTTCTCCAACCAGAAAGCGTGGGTGGATAAAACCAACCAAGCAGCGGTGAATGCGCGCACAGCTGCATATAATGTGGGGCTCATGTCGGGAGATATGAGCGATTATAAAGCAGCGTGTTACACCCTCCGATGAGCAGTGGTGCCGCAGCGGGCTTGGGCGGTCCCAAGAGTTTGAGTTCCGAAGCGTTCGAGTTCTGAGGCTCCACTGTAGTTGTCATATACTGAACTGTGTTTTGGAAACTATGCTGCAATCTATACATGTCTAAGTTCTTGGAAAAAATGTGAACTTTTTTAATATTCTAGTTATACCACAGGGACGTGCTGCCTCAGCGGGCCTGGCTGGGTTCGAAGAGTTCGAGTTCCGAGGCTCCACTGTAGTTGTCATATACTGAACTGTGTATTATAAATATGCTGCAAAGTATACACTTCGAAGTTCTTGGAAAAAATGTGAACTTTTTTTTTAATATTCTAGTTATACCACGGGAACGTGGTGCCTCTGCGGGCTTGGCCGAGTCCGATGAGTTTGAGTTTCGAAGTGTTTGAGCTCTGAAGCGTTCGAATTCCGAGGCTCCACTGTAGTTGTCATATACTGAACTACCTATTGGAAACTAAGCTGCAATGTATACACGTTTAAGTTCTTGGAAAAATATTCTAGTTTTAGCACAAGGGCGTGGTGCCTCAGCGGGCTGGGGCGGGTTCGAAGTTTTTGAATCCGAAGCATTCCAATTCCAAAGCTCTACTGTAGTTGTCATATACTGAACTGTGTATTGGAAACTATGCTGCAATGTATTCATGTTTAAGTTCTTGGAAAAATGTGAACTTCTTTGTAATATTCTAGTTGTAGCATGGGGGCGTGGTGCCTCAGCGGGCTTGGCCGGGTTCGAAGAATTCGAGTTCCGAGGCTCCACTGTAGTTGTGATATACTGTACTGTGTATTATAAACTATGCTGCAATGTATACATGTTTAAGTTCGTGGAAAAAATGTGAACTTTTCTTAAAAAATCTGTTTATAGCACATGGGGGGGGCACAATGGCGCAGTGGGTTGGACCGGATCCTGCTCTCCACTGGGTCTGCGGTTCGAGTCCTGCTTGGGGTGCCTTGTGATGGACTGGTGTCCCGTCCTGGGTGTGTCCCCTCCCCCTCCAGCCTTACACTCTGTGTTTCCGGGTTAGGCTCCGTCTCCCCAGGACCCCATATGGGACGAGCGCTTCAGACAATGTATGTGTGTTTTGCAGCAGTGGGCTGAATACCCTTCCTTGATTTCAGTGAAACAGTTTTGTGTTTAGGAGAGAGTACTTTGTTATCAGAGGTATGACATTTCAGAGCACAATGATTTACATTTATTCGCTTAGCGGATGCTTTTCTCCAAAGCGACTTACAACAAACATTATGTAGTGTACTAGCCCACACACCTTATTCACCAAGGTGACTATGCTACTAGATACACTACTTAGAAGGAGCTACTCATCCATGCATCAGTGAAACACACTCACTCTGTGACACTTACACACACTAAGGGGGAACCTGAACAGCATGTCTTTGGCCTGTGGGAGGAAACCCACACAGACACAGGGAGATCATGCAAACTCCACACAGGCTGAGTGGGGATCAAACCCACATTCTCTCACACCACCCAGGCACTGTGAGACAGCAGCGCTACTCACTGAGCCACCGTGCCATAAATTTGTTCTGTGTCCAGTGTGTTCTGTTGCTCCCTGGGTAACATGTCCGAGTATTGTATCAGGGGCGTGTGTATGGAGGCATTCGGGAAAGTTTCCCTTGCCGCCCTCCACATGTGCTGTAGTCACTTGATAGCTGTTTTGTACGGTTGTTGCAGACGGTTATGAAGTCCTGCAGCTAATATTACCTGTTGTGTCTGGAGGTGTATTTATTTTTTTCCTCCCCCTAATATTTTGGCTATGTGAAAGAAGTTGGCCCCTGGGTAGCTGTCTACCTGAACCCTGTTCGGTGTGGTGCCTGCGATTCTTCCTATATTTTCATCCCCTATAATTACGGTCGGTTCCCTTACTTCTGATTCCCACTCTGCAATCTTCCTCTCCGTGGCCGAGTGTCATGTAGGTGCCCGAAGTGCTACTGCAGTCTGTGGCACCAATTCCTCCTCTGAATTGATGGCGGGGGGGGCGCTCTGGCTCCTGTGCATGTTTCCTATGTTATGTTTGCTCCTGTTCCACACCCCTTTCTGTACTGAGTGTTGCACTGCCGTCTATGGCCTGTTCTACTTAGTTATGGTTGGAGCAAGGCTTAGGGCTGGAGCTATGGTTTGGGTTGGAGCTAGGGTAAGAGCTGGATCTATGGATAGGGCAGGAGCTACGGTTAAGATTGGGGCTAAGGTTTTGGCTGGAGCTGGGCTTAGAGCTTAGGTCAGGGTTTGAGCTAGGGTTAGGGCTGGATCTCAGCATAGAGTTTGGGTTAGGCTTAGGGATAGGGATAGGGCTGCAGCTAGGGTAGGAGGAAGGTGAAGGGTTGGAGCTAGTTTTAGGGTTGGAACTATGGATAGAGCAGGAGCTAGGGCTGGAGCTACACATAGAGCTTGGGTTACGGTGTGAGCTAGGGTCGGCGCTAGGCTTAATGTTTGAGCTAAGGTTAGGGGTTGGAGCTAAGGTTAAGGTTATGCTGAGGAGAGTTATGGACTTCGTTTACATGGTTGTATTTTGGTTGCTCTGGCAACGTGTTGCTGGGAGGTGTATAAAGGCATGTGTGTGTGTGTGTGTGTGTGTGTGTGTGTTTATGGGGTGTCCAGTTGTGGGAGAGTCGCATGTGTTGTCAGAGAATAGTTTTTTGTTGCGGAGTAATGTCTCCCCCATGAGTCTGCGTGAGTGTCCTAATTAGTGACCAAATACAAGCTTTATAGTTTATAGCAGAAACTTTGCCATTCTGGCTACACCGTAACAGCCTCAACAACTAATTCCAAAATGCATATTCCGCAAGGATAACACCGAACATAAATACAAAAGCGTACAAACCATATGAAACATTTGTCTGTTATAAATATCCCTATCTTACAGTATATAAAAACATTTATCCCATTAGAGTAAATCAGCCCTGTCAAGTTGGTTGTGCCCAAGGACTCCCACCTAGAAATACCCAGAGTGGTTCAGTCCATCTGGTTTGCAATACAGGCTAACCAGCACAAGAAAGATGTCAAACTGCTGAAGGGTAAGCAAAGAAACTACAGAAATGATCCTTGAAAACTGCAATAAATGTGTTTACTTTTAACAACCACCTTCATGATGTACTTGTCATAGTTTAATTTAATAAACGTTAATAGTTAAGGACAAACGGATACTGGTAGGCCTTTCCCCCAGCACCCAACCTGGTTCAAACAGAAAATGGTAAGTGAAATACTGGACCAAAACAAACAGTGTAACAGCACAAATTGAAATGCATGTGAACAGGCAGCAGCAACAACAAGAGCCAGTACTTCAACTGATGTTATTTTTGCTGGCATCTTACTGATTCTTTGCTACCACCATGCCTGTCACAGCTCAGGATGTGAGTTAAGGTTGGAACACTAAAGCAAAACTAATCAGTCAGTCAATATCACTGAGTCACTCTGCAATCAACTGGGTAAATTTAAATGGACAAATTCCCTTTATAATAGAGATTTATTAGAAGAATGCAGAAAACACCAACCTCTTCATTCATTCTGTTGATGTTGTTGGAGAAGGGACCTAGTAGAAGACAGGAGATGCAGAGCTCTTTACTACCTTAATCTGAAATCTCTTGATACATTAGTCTATTAGACAGGCTTCATAATGAAATAAAAACACGAGCAATAACTAACTCTAAAAAAACTAAAACATACATATTGAAAAAGTATAGGAAGTCACTGTGACTGTAATACACAACTTGTCTACACGTGCCGAAAAACAATTAGTGGAAGCTCAAAACTCGAACTTGGCTCGTTCTGGAAAAGGCATTTGAGTTCTGAATCAATTTTTCCCATAAGAAGAAATAATGGGGATTAATCCGATCCAGACCCCCAATGATTGCCTATTTAAACGTATACATACCTGATGCAGTGGAAGCCTCACCACACTATGAATGCCACTTGTGGATTTGAACTTATCAAACCATCCCCTACTGGCCTTGAAAGGCTCACTAATAGTCACTCTTTCCAGGGGGCGTCTCTAACGAGTTGATCATAAAAAGATCGTGCCTTTTCACAGATTGTTACCTGTGTTACAAATACGCTCTCTAACAGTTTCTGGTTAATACAAGTTAACAGGAGTTTTTCCACTTTCTCCATTACCTGAGGGCTTCGGCTCGAAGTGATAGATTTCGTGCCCTTCGCAACATCTGCCACTGGTGACCCCATTGCACAGCCTTGTCTTTGCCTGTAGAAACCCCCATTAAATTGGAAGTAGGTGGTAGTCAGACAAAGATCCAGCAAGACACAAATGTGGTCTGCGGTAAGGTTGGCTCTGTCAGCCAGAGTGGTGTCCTGTATTGGTCATTCCCTTAGCACTCTTGCTGCTTCTGGGGTGGGAATACATGTAAAGAGAGAGATGACATCATAGGATACGATGGTTTCTTCTTGGTCCAGTTGGATATTCCTGACTTTGTTGTTAAAGTCCTGGGAGTTTTGAATGTGATTGATATGGAGTATTACCAACTAGCGGAGATAGGATGGTGGCCAGGTATTTAGCAATATTATATGTGACTGAGTTGATGCTGCTGACGATGGGTCTGAGTGGAGCTCCTTCCTTGTGTATCTTGCGGAGTCCATAAATACAAGGGATGGCCTCCCCAGGATACAACCGGTAGTACGGTTGTCGATCGATAACCTTTTCCCTTTCTAGTTCTTGCAAGTAATTTATTATTTTCTTCTTGTATGTATTGGTGGGATCCCGCTTCCGCATCTCATGTGTGGCCGTGTCACGGAGGAGATTGGACACTTTAGTGTGGTAATCAACTGTATTTAAAACCACCGTACACCTTCCTTTATCAGCCGGTAAGATAGTGATGTCCTGGTCTCTTGTAGTGATACGACTGCCTTCCTTTCATCAATGGTGAGATTGCAAGGCGGTGCTTTAGCACTGGCAAGGGCAGCTGTTACTTTCAACCTTAGTTGTTCTGCTTCTGTGTTGGTCAAATTGTTATTCCTAATGGCAGACTCTGTGGCTGTAATGAGGTCTACCACAGGTATTTGTTCTGGTGTTATGGCGAAGTTTAGTCCCTTGGCTAAGACATCCCTCTCCGGTTGAGTGAGCTCCCTGTCAGACAGGTTCTCAACCCACTTCTCCTGGATGCCTAGCTGCATGGTGTTGTCATCCTTTTCCCTCCAGGTCAGTTCTTCTATTTTGTGTGAATTCTTATGCCGAGTTTGTAAAGAAATAAATTTGCGTTTCTGCCATTCCTTACCTTTAATGTGTTGTGAAATCTGTGCCTTTTTTTAAGAGCATCAATGGTGACATGAACCTGTCTCACTCTCTCATTGAGCAGCTGGATTTGGGCTTTCTGGAGGATTTTCTCAGCTCTGTGACCCTTTACTGTGGAACCTAGGTATAAGCTTCATAGTAACTAGTTTTACCTAGCTACCACATTACCCAGTCCATATCAGTATAGACATCCAGCATGATTTTTTTTTTTTCCCCTCCCCATTGAGATCTGATGTTTTCAAAGTGTTCCTTTAATTTTTCTGAGCAGTGTACATACAATACCTGATGCACTGAAAGCCTCCCCACTCCTGACCACACTATGAATGCCACATCCAGCCTTACGCCCTGTGTTGCCGGGTTAGGCTCCGGCTCCCCCCGACCCCGTATGGGACAAGTGGTTCAGACGGTGTGTGTGTGTGTGTGTGTGTGTGTGTGTGTGTGTCTTGTCAGTTAGGCATGCAGCATTATCACAGAAAATGGCTAACGTGATGCGACGTGAATGATCTTGGTATATTTTGTAGCGTCCGTCCCCCCCCATGGAGCTACTACTAGAACATTTCTTTCACTCTCTTCATCTTTCAGCTTCTTGCTAGATGTGGTTCTGTCTCTTTGGTTTTCCTATAGTATAAAAATGACTAATTGCAGCACAGAGTCAACCTGCCACAGGTCATGTGTAGACAGCCTAACTCTTCATGTTTTGAGTGAACTGTTGGGATTTTAGTTCTGTTTACTCAGCATCATATGAGATTCCATCATGGCCAAAAGTATGTGTTACACTGAACAGATTGTATTTATTTCACTGTGTACAGCTTTCTGTAATCAAAGGTGATGCGGATCTCCGTGCCCCGGAGGTCATCGCTAATGTTTCATTTTTTTGTCCCTTTTCTCTCTTTGTTGTTTGTCTAGTTTATGTGGCAGTGTAAAGACTGTGGCACTGAAGTGTCTAGGGCCTAGGCGATCAGAACTTCTTAAACATTACAGACTACAACGTGGTCATTTCGGAAAAGGCCATCGTATTAAATGTGTATATCCTGATTGTCCATGTATTTATAAGACTTGGAATTCACTCTTGACACACCTGTCGAGGAATCGCACCAATACCTTAGCGCACTCTGATATAGTTGCGACATACTCCTGTCACGTATGTGGCCGTCGTGAATTTGGAACAGAACGTGACTATTTTGTGCACACAAGTCGTCGTCTGGAAAAACACTGAGACAGTCACTTGTATGTTTAAAGGCTGTCAATACATCTACATTTATTCGCTTAGCAGACGCTTTTCTCCAAAGCGACTTAGAACGAACATTATGTAGTGTACTAGCCCCCATACCTTTATTCACCAAGGTGACTACACTGCTAGATACGCTACTTACAAGGAGCTACTCATCCGTGCATCAGTGAAACACACTCACTCTGTGATACGCACGTTCAAGTCTGCAAAAAAGACTCTATAGGAAGAGATATACACAATATCACCAGACTTATCTTTAGGGATTGGATAGGTATGTGAGCAAGTGTATGTAATTAACATTAAAATAATTGCATGAATACATGCTTTGTTTTCTCTCCTGTTATATTTAAATCTACAGGACATTAATGGAGATGACATCCTAAGAGACCTGCAAAAATCTACAATGGGCATATATGTCATCAACAAGGAGGGTGCAGAAACTGGACATTACGATGGTATGGGCGTTTGTTGAAGGAGCTGTCATTCTGGAGAACACTGGATCTGTACCCTGAGCTTCTGCAATGATGCTTGGAGTCATCTATGCACTGAACATGGCTTACCCCAAACATCTGAAGTACTACTATGAATTTATTCAACAAGTGCTCTTTCGGATGGATAGTGAAAGGCGGTCCCCCAAAATCCTTGGTTTAAAGAACAAAATCAGTGCTGGACTGTAAGATTTTGTCAGCCGCACCCTGTAAAGCTGCAGTGGTATTTGTTTTTTTGCTGGGGGGTGAGAGAGAACATGTACGATTATGTGAAATGAAGTTTCAGAAGATCTTGTAAACTGAAGAACAAATTGGGGGGGAAAAAAATGAATATTTAAAGGTGTCCTAGGGATTTTGAGGACTATTCATTAGAAATGAAAATTTGTGTTTCTGTTGGTAGTGGTCAGGAATGGTGCTGCTATTTTTTGTTAATGGTACTGGTGCATTTTGTTTTAAGATCTTAAGCCAATCAAGGGTTGAGAAAGTGACTTGCATTACGGACACTCTTGTTCCTGAGAACAAAACTTGTGTTACGTCTGGTCACAGATCATGACTGACAAAAGCTTTCGGATTTGTCAGTGAGTAATTTATTTTTATGTTTCCGTTGCTTAGTAGAATCTGAGAATCATATTTAATTTTTCTCCACTGTAAAAGATTCTTCTTTTATTTTCTATAGAAGCTTTAATGTAAGTCAGCTAAGGGTTTCAGTTAATGCAAGTGCTACTTGTTGAAGAAATTATACTGTATGTTTTCTGCAGTCTTGGTTTATTAGATGTCACTCTGTCAGATGTTTCTGAAATTGCTTAATTCAAGTGCCACAAAGTCACAGTTGTTAAAATATACTGTTTCCTTTATTTGTCTGAATATTTAGTTTATTGAAAGTTAAGCTAATAATGGCTAGAAATGTTTAGATTAAATGTAATTTCAGTATGTAAAAATCTAACAGTTGATTTGAATGTACCAAAAAACCCCGGATAACGGTGATCGAAGTTACATGATGTATTTTAGTATATTAAACATGGCTTTAGTTGGAAATACTAAGGAAATTAGAGTAAACGCTACTTAAAATGGTTAAGCTAAAAATACAAGCCTTTCACAAAATGCTTCCCACTTTCTTTTCAGGACACATTTTGATAAACATCTGTGAGCCAAATTATGATGAAACAAGTTCAAAAGATCACTGCCTGTGTGTTACAGACTAATGTTTAACATACAGTTTTCACTTTGAGAGAATAAGGCTTCATTTACACTAGTGATTAACGTTTCCAGGGTAATGTAATGTGAGAGAAAATTTCATCAGTTGCTCATTTTACCTTTCGTAAGGCTGTTTGTTCGCCTTTAACTATGAATAAGGGACTGTGTGTAATAATTGCTTGCAAGAATATGTAATACACCCAGTGTTGAGGCTGCAAGGCCACACTGATAATTGAACCAGGTCTGCTGCTACGCAAAGGTAAGGGGGTAACATCACATGAAGAAACTGTTCCCGTGGGATGAAAGGAGTTAGCCTACTCGCGCGTCTACAAGAAGAACAAGGCACAAGGTTGAACTAAGTTATATTAGCGGTAATTTACTAACCCCACCCCAGAGTGTATAAATATCTGTATTTTGCTTGTCCTCACTGTGACTCCCCAGTGTGACTCTCTGGGAGGCTCACCCGTGTGCACACGAATAAATGGACTTTCCTGCAATCTGAGTGTCTGGTCGTGCTGGGTCTCATTCTTCCTACCGCAGTAATTTATGTTGGCACGACCGCATGCCCTGCTCCTGCACTCGCAACTGATCAAGGAGGCACGGGATAAAAGAGTGGTTCGGACACTCCCGAGTGCGGAACCGCCACGAGAACAACTGCAGCGCCTCGCCCGAGTTCTTTACCCATGTGTTATCCTCCTGCTCAGCTCCTGGACCCTTTGCTCCCGTTTTCCTGGTTCTGACTCCTGACCGCCCCTCTGAACGAGGTTTGCCGATCAACCGGCCTGTACCTCTGGTTATTCTTGCTACCGCATCCGAGTCCGTCGGCTGCATTCCTGAGTTCTGCCATGACCGTTCTAAACAAGCTGGTTGTACAAAAAAGAGAGTATATACATGTTTAAAAGCCACTCTACCTCTTTTTGTGTAAAGGACCTCATTATATAATATTTAGTCAGCAAAAACGGCACTTAGGCACTGGCTAAATGTAAATCAGCTTTTCTCCAAAGTGGCCTACAGTTATTTACTAATTTATACAGCAGGGTAATTTTACTGGAGCAATTTTTAGGGTAAGTACCTTGCTCAAGGTGATTTTGATTTCAACCTCTGACATACTTTTACATTCAATTCAGTTCGATTCAATTTATTTTTATAGAGCGCTCTTCTCACAGGCATACAAACACAGAAGACAGTCGACTAATGGATACCATATTGAAGAACCTATTATAGAGCTTTAAGTATACCTACTGGCCACCGGGGAAAGGAACAAAAACTCCCAACTGAAGGATGAGGGAGAAAAAAAACCTCTGGGGGTCCACGGGCCAGTGGTTGCCCACCTCTCCTGGGCATTCCAGTCAGCAACAATTGTAGCCAGTGTCTAACGGGTAACAATGATATTGTCGGTAGATGGCATCTTGGATCTCCAGCTCGGCACGGAACATCTCGATCGTCATGGGAGATGGACATCATCCTCTGTCGGCACAGGATTCGTCTGTCACCACTGGCCGGCCGGCCTCCTCAGGGAGGTAGTGCTCAACGAGAAGATAGAACAGAGTTAGTCATTTGTTACTTAAGTAAATTTAATATGCATTTTTGTAAAGTTGAGAAAAAGAAAAGAGGAAAAAAAAAAACCAAGGCAGGATAGAATTACGTTACAAGGTGGAATGCCTGAGTGAACATGTAAGTCTTTAGTCGGGATTTGAAAACAGAAACAGACGGAGCATTTCTGACGGTAACTGGTAAAGTATTCCACAGTTTAGGTGCTCTATAACTAAAGGCGCGACCTCCTACTGAGGTCTTATTGATCACGGATACTTTGCGGTAACCTGCATCTAAGGAACGAAGATATCGTCCTGGGATATAAAAAATGAATGATCTCACAAAGGTAAGCTGGAGCAATGCCATGTACTGCCTTATAGGTCAAAAGCAGGATTTTATAATCAACTCTATAAGCAACCGGGAGCCATTGCAACGATTTAAGTACAGGTGTTATATGGTCAAACTTCCTAGTTGTAGTGGCAATTCTCGCAGCAGCATTTTGTACCGACTGTAGCCTGGATGCAGTCTGGTATGGACAACCTAACAGTAAAGCATTACAGTAATCCAGCCTGCTGGAAACAAAAGCATGAGCCAGTTTCTCAGAATCCCGTCTACAAAGGAATCGCCGCATTTTAGCTATGCTTCCTAACTGAAGGAAGCACGACTTAGTCAAAGCATTTACATGCGATACAAATGACAGCTTTCCATCCAGCGGGACACCCAGATCCTTGACACAATCCGTACGCTTGACGGTAATACCATTTGTTGTAAAGATTGGCGTGATTATGTTGAGAGTTTCAGCATCACCACCCACCACAAGTACCTCTGTTTTACTGGCATTTAGAGATAAGAAATTATTACTCATCCATAATTGGTAAAACAATTAGCTAACGACATCACATGTGATGGATCATCAGGCTTAAACGATACATAAAGTTGTGTGTCATCGGCATATGAATGAAAAATTCACATTGTGTTTGCGAATAACGTCACCCAATGGTAACATATAGAGCGAGAACAGTAATGGCCCCAACACAGAGCCCTGTGGCACACCATACTGAACCATAGTAGAGATGGAGGGGGTGCAGTCATCAGATTTCAATACAAATTGCTCACGGTTAGCTAAATACGATTCAAACCACTTCAGAACGGTACCTCTTAGTCCAACCAGGTTTCCAAGTCTACTCAGTAGGATACTATGGTCTACAGTATCAAACGCAGCACTCAAGTCCAGTGACATACATAAGAAAGAGACAAAGTCAAAGCAATCACCGACGAGTTCTCAGCATCAACCTACCCGGTTCTCGCTCGCCCTCCCTGCGAAGCTATCCTCTCCGAATTCAAGCCGCTCTCCGAATCAGAAATCTCTGACCTCGTATTACTGCGCAGAGCCACCACTTGCCCGCTTGACCCGATCCCATCATCACTCCTGCAGAACATTTCCCCGCAACTCTCCACCTTCATTTCTAAGATCATCAACTCCTCGCTCTCCTCTGGCTGTTTCCCAAGTGCCTTCAAAGCTGCTCTCATTTCACCTCTGTTTTTTAAAAAAAAAAAAAACCCTCCTTGGATTGAAAATTGCAGACCGGTCTCTCTCCTCTCTTTCCTGTCTAAAACCCTAGAGCGGGTGGCCTCTGATTAACTGTCTGATTTCCTCACCCGGAACCATCTCCTCGAGGATTATCAGTCGGGTTTCAAAGCTGGTCATTCCACTGAGACAGCCCTTCTGGTGGTGTCTGATGCTCTCCATGCCGCTCGGGCCACCTCCCTCTCCTCGGTCCTCATCCTCCTCGATATGTCTGCGGCATTCGACACAGCCAACCACCGGATACTTCTCTCAACTCTTAACCGGCTTGGGATCAAAGGTGTGGCGCTAAGATGGTTTGAGTCCTACCTATCTGACAGATCCTATCAAGTGGTCTGGCGGGGCTCTCGTTCTTCTCCACTGCCTCTCTCAACCGGTGTGCCGCAGGGCTCGGTATTGGGTCCTCTTTTTTTCTCGATCTATACCTCCTCCCTCGCTCCGGTCATAGCCTCCTATGGATTCAAATGTCACTGCTATGCTGATGACACTCAGCTCTTCCTCTCCTTTCCGCCCGGTGCGTCAGACATCTCCGCACGGATTGCTGCCTGCCTGTCGGACATCTCTTCGTGGATGTCTGATCACCCCCTCCAGCTCAACCTCTCCAAAACAGAGATTCTTTACCTCCCAGCTGGCCCGTCCTTGTGTCATGATCTATCGATCAAACTGGACAACTCGCTCATCCTGGCTAAGAGTCTGGGAGTAACGATTGATGCGAGTCCGTCTTTCTCTCGGCACATCGAAGCCACAACCCGGTCCTGCAGATACATCCTGCATAATATTCGTAGGATCCGTCCCTACCTCGCTATTGACTCTGCCCAACTACTTGTCCAGGCTATGGTGACTTCCCGCCCGGACTACTGTAACTCTCTCCTGTGCGGCCTTCCTGCTACTGCCATCAAACGTCTGCAGCTTCTACAAAACGCTGCTGCGCGAGTTGTGTTTGATTTGCCTAAGCGTTCCCACGTATCTCCTCTTCTCATTTCTCTGCACTGGCTTCCGATAGCTGCCCGAATCAAATTCAAGACCCTGGTTATTGTCTACAGATGCATCAATAACTGCTCCCGGCTATTTACAGGTCTTGATCAACCGCTACACCCCAGCTAGACCCCTTCGCTCATCTACTTCTGCTCGTTTGGTGGTCCCGCGCACGAAAGATAAAGCACGGAGGTTCTCGGTTCTGGCTCCGTTGTGGTGGAACGATCTTCCCCTCTTGCTCAGAACTGCGGAAACTCTGTCCGTGTTCAAAAAGGGTCTGAAAACTCACCTTTTCCGGACCCATTTCGCCCAAGACCACTCCAGCTCACGTACGGTGTAAATGTTCATGCACCGTAACTTCACGAGCATCACCAGATTAAGCCTTTATTCAGCCACTGCTCTGACATACATTGCTTTGCTTGCTTGTGTATCTTACTTGTATTTAAAAAAAAAAACAAAAAACTTGGGACAGCAGGTAGCATAGTGCTTAGACCTCGTGCCTTTAGATCCAAAGGTAAAATGCAATACAGCGGAACCTCAGAACTCAACTGCTTCTGAACTCAAACCGATGACTGAGCGTATCAGACCGTATGACTGAGTCTTGCCTGAAAACTCATGAACATCTATCTGAATTGTGCTGTGAATTTCCACGTTTGTGGTTTTTTTTTTTTTATGTCTTACATTAAATAAGCCATCATGGGTCCTAAGAAGGTTACTAGTGAAAGCAATCAGCCAAAAAGGAAAACAGTGAGATCCACAATGGAGGTAAAAAAGGAAATAATTGAAAAACACAACAGAGGTGTTTGCGTGGTTGATCTGGCTGCACAGTCTGGAATGCCTAAATCCACGATTTGCACTACACTGAAAAATAGAGACCATCAAAGCAGCTAATATTACTAAAGGGGTGAAATCTATTACCAAGCAAAGACCCCAGGTAATTGAAAAGGTCGGAAAAACTCCTTTTAATGTGGATAAATGAAAAACAGTTAGCTGGCGACAGTATCACAGGCAATATGTGAAAATGCAAGATTTCTGTATGCGGACCTCATTAAAGACACCCCTGGAACAAGTGGTGATTCCATTAGTGAGCCTTTCAAGGCCAGTAGGGGCTCGTTTGAAAAGTTCAAATTCATAGTGTGGTGAGGCTTTTACTGCATCAGGTATGTATGCATATGCTTAAATAGGCAATCATTGGGGGTCTGGAACAAATTAATCCAATTCCCATTATTTCTGGGAAAAATTGAGAACTCGAACGCCCTTGTAGAATGAATTAAGTTCGAGTTCCGAGCTTCCGCTGTAATTGTTTTTCAACACGTAAACTTGTGTACTACAGTCACGGTGGCTTCCTGTACTTTGTCAATATGTATATTTTAGTTTTTTTTTTTTAAAGACTTGTCAGTTATTGCTGATGTATTTTACTATGTGCATCTTCCCGTTGGTTACTATTGTATTATTAAAGATTTGAATATGATTTGCTAAATACAGAAGCTAAGTGTGGGAGCGTCCTTGCACGTTGTTTTGCCACGTGATTAAACTGGCCCCTTGCTGCCATCAGAGCGGAAGGAGGGAAGCCGTGGGAAAGTTCAGTTTGAAATTCAAACAGCTGCGACTCAATGGATCAATGTCCGTCAGGTATGTCATGTTAAAACTTTATAGAGGAATTAACAAAAACGATATTTAGTGTCCTCTTAAGAAATTGGGTTTGTTAGTGCGTTAGCGTTTTATTTTTTGTCCAGGTCTCTTATTTGCCACTTGGCCAGAAGCCAGCATGGGTAAGAAGGACACTACTACGCAGCTAAAAAGGAGTATTGTGAGGGCCACTATAGAGGTCAAAAAAGAAATCATAGAAAAAATATGAGGTGGAGGATGGTAGCATAGTGGGTTGGACCAGGGCCTGCTCTCCGGGGGTTAGGAATAAGGGATTGTGTGTAATAATTGCTTGCAAGCATACGTAATACACCCAGCGTTGAGGCTGCAAGGCCACACTAATAACTGAACCACGACTGCTCCCACTATACTTCCCTTGTTTTTACTTATTTTAGCACTTTATCTTACTTTAACCACCTTTTCACATTATCATGGGCACTATCAGCTACGATAGAAATACTCTTATTTCTATTGGTACCCAAGCCCCTCACCATACGACTTTTGTAACACCGGATCCCAGCTGGCCAGCTGAGATCCTGAGAACGAACAAAGGACGCGACCTGCGGCGGAGACCCCGAGGAAAAACGAGCCGGCGTCAGGAACAGGATGAGGGCTCGCGCACACCGCGCTCCCCTGCCTAGTATCCCGCTAGCTAACGTCCAGCCTCTGGACAACAAGCTTGACGACCTCAGAGCCCGGGTCAAGTTCCAGAGAGACATTCGGGACTGCAACGTCCTCTGCTTCACGGGGACATGGCCGACCCCAGCGGTACCAGACGAGCTCTCGGTTTACTGCATGGACAGAACGCCGGAGTCGGGGAAGTCAAGGGGAGGTGGAGTGTGTTTAATGGTGAACAGCAGCTGGTGCGACCTCGCTCCTGCACAGACAACCTGGAACGTCTGATCATCAAATTTCATCCTTTCTACCTTCCTCGGGAATTCACCTCGGTCATAGTCCTCTCTGGGGCTGAAATAGTTGGTGCTGCTGGGGGACTGGCTCTCATTCAGAGCGGGCTTCACCGGATTGGGCTCCTGCCCCCGGCTCTCGCCCACCGCTGCTCCACCCGGGATTGCCCTGAGCACCTCCACCCTGTGTTCCAGTAGTCCCTCCCCGTCCTTCCTTAAGGAGCTCGGTGCACTTGTCCACGATGTGTCACATCTGCAGCACACTCCCCCCGGTGAGGTAGTTGACGACGTCCTCCCGTAGCATGCGCAGCTGACCGGTGTAGGCACAGCTTAGAACACTCTCAAAGGCCAGGGGGTCCATGACGGCTGGGATGGATACAGTAGACATGTTCTTCAGCAGCACCTGGAAAAAGTGTTTTTTTTTTTTATTTTTTAAAATGTACATAAGAGTATGCAGCACTAAATGTCTATTAAAGTGCAATTTTGGCCATTTAATACAGAAAGACAACACTGCTTTTTTTCCTACATTTTTCAGAGTGCAGTCTGTGTAAGGTGTTAACATAAGAGAAGTAAAAACCCTGAAACAATCTTTTACAGACCTGGTCGTGAAAGGAGGGTGACGAAGCAGCCAGCACACATCCGTGTGCCCGGAAAACCTGGGCCTGCACCTGGATGGACAGGTCCGGAGGGGAAGGGGACACACCCAGGACGGGACGCCAGTCCGTCACAATGCACCCCAACCGGGACACGAACCCCAGACCCACCAGAGAGCAGGACCTGGTTCCCCCCCCCCCCCCATTTGTCAAATAAAGCAAAACAATTTGCAAGCAATTAAATGAATACACAAAATATATATTAATTTATTCGCTTAGTGCATTAAGCTTACGGCACTTGGTAGTCACTAGTTAGCTGGAGAAAAACCGAGAAGACTGGCCCCTGCCCGCGGTCATTTCTCACTTGAGTCTGGGGTTTTTAAGCGAGATCCAGGGGCCTAAATCGTTTTCTTTTAGCTCCCCCGCTCCTTAGCGGTTATTTCTCAACATTTGCATTCGTACACAAAACTGACAAACCGTATCGAAGACATAAGACAATGTAAAAGTTACGGTAAAGCACAACGACTTAACCAGCTGTCCTCAGCTACCCGCTCCGTCGTTAGCTGATACGAAGGTAAAACTGCCAACTCGTCTGAACATTTGTAAATGCAAATTAGTGTGTCATTTACCAAGCAGCTTATTGGGAGAAATGCTTGTTTTAAAAACGCAAATTAACAACGGTGTTATTTAATATACATATATATGGCAGTTTACCAACTACCCATCCATGGTGAACCAGTACTAGTTTGGACTGTTAGCAGCAGGGGCCTCATCGAGGGAACCTGCATGTTGTGTGCGTGTTAATCACTTAGTAATGAACAGAAATGCAATTGAAAACGGGCTGTGACAAATACCCAGACGCACACCTGGATTCCTGTCCCACACACTTACTTGTAGTACGGACGTGACTGTCCGGGGTCCGAATCCCCGCTGTCGTAGCCCCCCCTTCCCCGAGTTCTGCTTTATTGTTGTATTTTTTTTGTTTACTTATTGTCAGTTTAAACTCGTGTGGCTTTTCTGTGGAAATAACCTGCAGCGGGTCGAATTGTTTAGTTAGTCTCTAGGTCCTCGGTGGCACAACCTGATGAATTCAAAATATTTTTGAATCTTTGTGTGTATTACCACATCGTGAACATTATGTGTATTTAAGTGCACCTTTACCCCATCTAGTAGGTACAAAGCACCTGTTTTAATGCAGTGTAGATACAGTTATCTACCAAATAATTGAGATTTCAGAACAGGTTAAGACTTCTTTTTGTATTTAAAAATCAGTCTGCACTGCATAAAAAGGCACAAGGAGCTACAAGAAAAATTTAAGCATTCCAATAATCAAAAAGAGACAGAGGCAGATATTTTAAGGAGCACTGGCATTTCCAGAGGAGAAAAGTATACTGAAATGTAACGCTCATTTACTGTTGGCAGATGCTGTACCGATGACACATTCATTCACCTGCAAGAAAGTAATATAAACCACATTTTATCATCTTAAAAACAACTATCATTTCTATATATTTACATTTATTCAAAATAAGTACCACATAGATATGCATGTAAAGTTCGCATTTAATTTAAAAACAGCTATCCTCCAATTCCAACTCATACCGATTAACATGACACACACACTAGTATTGAAAGTGCAGTGAACAAAACTGCAGTTTAACACAGTAAAATACTGACCTTGCTGGCAAACCGAAGGGAGTTTAAAGACTCCCCAAAGCCGTCTTCCTCAGGGGAAATGTTGATGAACAGGAGCCTAAAAGAAAAATGTACTTTATGAATAAACCCAAATTTAAAAATCACTGAAATAAAGGTCAACAATTGAATGAAGAATGAACATCAAAAGTTACTAGTAATGTCCAAAATGCATTTTTTGTGCATTAATTTGCAAGAGGTAATCCAAGTAGCGACATGTAGTCAGAAGTTCCATGAAGTCATTTTTCGTGCCCAAACTACCCGTGAAACAGATGGGCTACAAGGTGTACTCATTTAGTTTAGACAACATTTACTGGTGTGACAGACTTTGCTCTTTTCAAAAGAAGAGTTCAGACAACTGGAAGACAACTTACGTCTTGCCGTTTCCTCCCAAGCAATGCTGCAGTAAGTATGTAAGCTTTGAGTTTCTATAAGGGGGGAGGAACGCTGCACGTTTATGGGATTAATTGGCAAACAACTAAATACTTTGGGCAGAAATAATTTTCAATTATTTCAAAGTAGCTTGAAAATAAAACATAAAAACAATACTCTGCAACAGACTGCCATCAGAATAAACTTTGTGTTTGTAAGTGGAAGAGCCAGCATATTTAAAGAGCTGAAAACTTTATACGAAAAACCTTTCCACAGACAGCTATGTAATCAAAGGTACGCATTTGGTATTACAGAGTCCGGAAGAACAAGCCTCACATTTGCTCTTTAGACCTCCGTCAGCATTTTCGCCCTCAATGTCCAACTGAAACACAGAGTGAGAGCGGGAGGAGTAATCCTTCATGTTGGCCAGCTCGATCAGGGTGCGCACCTAGGAGAGGCAACACATGGAACAAAGCGTACATGTAAAAATGCACCGATACACAAAGTAAACACAGTGTCTCAACAAATTCTTAGGAAAGTATACAAAGCAAACCTCATCCTCAGTTGTCACTTTCTGGTAGGTCAGATTGGTGACCGTGATTTCGGTTGCAGAGATCTTCTTGATCTCATGCTCTGGCCTCTTGTTAGGCTTGCCCATGTACAGAAGATCCCTGAGCATCTCATTGTAGATCTCCACAAAGCTTGCAACAAATGTGTACTGATGAGAGGAAAGAAAAAAAAAGCAATCAATCTGGAAAAGAATTGCACTTTAAAGCACTCTGCAGCCATACATATTAATCTCCAGGTGTATCGTTACAAAATTGTTATCAAAATGCCCGTGCAGATTTTAATCATTTCTTTTTTTTTTTTTTAAGAGCGCCTGATGAATATAGTACCTGCCAGCCCCGTTCTTTGAGAACACTGGCTGTTCTGAAAATCTGCTGGACTGCTCTAGGGATAACTCCCCGTGTCTCCTCCAACTCTCCACCCTCCATTGTGTACGTCTCCCCGCTTCCCGTTTGGCCGTAGGCAAAGCAGCAGACATTGTAGCCATCCAGAGCAGACTGGATGAGCAAGGAGATCTCCTCGAAGACCTCCTTCCGAGTGGCATGTGGCCCAAACACCTTGTCAAAACTGAAGTTATAGCTCTTCTGGGTGTCACCCTTCTGACCTGTGCGAGACTGTCCATTGACATAATTAAACACAATGTACAATATTTACAAAAATGTGAGTGATTTGAGCTTTAAAGCAAAAACATGCACAATGTAAAAAGAAATAATTACCTCCTCAGTTTTAGCCAGTTTAAGGCTCTTCTCATCATGAGCAGGGAGCTCAATGTGTGCCATGGTTGACTGATCAGGAGTCAGCAGGGGACGTACTCTACAGAAAACTCGAATGTTACCCTACAGAGACACGAGGAATTCGTTTCTTTTTCAAATCACAACCAGTACCCATTTAGCTTACTTGTAGACACTGGCAAGGCTATAACTCACCTTGAGCTCCTGAATTGTATTATGCAGCGTCCTGCGTGTCATCTCACCCTTGTACAGTTGTTCTGACTGGTGGGACACCTTTGCCTCCAGATTCCTCACTATGTCCTGGGCCTCATTTAGACTGGCCTGATAGCCAGACAGTATGGAGCCCTGGACAGAGAGCTCAGTCTGATACAGAGAGGGAGAGGAAAAAAAAAAACCTGAACAGGTGTATTATGATGGAGCACTGCAGAGCTTTGTTTCATGCAGCCTATACGACTCAAAATGTACCCAAAGACAAGCGATTTTGTTCTGAAAACAAGCTACTACTCCAGTTTGTTCCCTTGCCACATCCTTAACAGCATCCAAGAGTGACCATTACCTGTACATTTTTGAGTTCAGATTCCAAGATCTGCTTCAGGCTAAGCAACGTGAGGAATTCCCTTGTGAGCGAGTTCTTCTCACTGGTGACCTCTTCTAGTTGTTCTCTTACTCTGGAGAAATCAGCCACATATTGGCTGCAACATAAAGCAAGCATGCTCTGAAACTGTAAATATGGACTTTAAAATGTGTAACTTTAATGTGAGCCTTTCAAATCATACAGAGAGTCATACCTCAGTTGTCGTTTCAACGTGTGGACCTCTTCATCTAACTTCTGCTCCCGCTCCTGAGCTCTGGCCAACGAGTCTTTCAGGTTCTCGTTCTCCTGAGCGGTTGTTTTCAGGCGGTTCCGATAGGCTTGGACCTCGTTCTTCATGTCGCTCACTCTGCCCTTTAGATCCCAAGTTGGCAGTCGTGAGCCCGTTTTACCTGCTGCGGGTGCTGAAGACAGCATTTGCAATCAACTGCCAGACACATTTAAACTGCTCCAGAAGAACCTGGAGCATAAACAACCTTTTTCAACATCTAGTTCCTTTACTTCGTCAATTTATACATTCTTTTATCACACAAGACTGACACTCGGTTGAAGCAGGTTAATCACACACAGCGCCTGGGTGGTGCGAGAGGACATGGGTTCGAGCCCAACTCGGTCTGTGTAGAGATTACACGTTCTCCCCGCATCTGTGTGGGTTACCTCCCGCAGTCCAAAGACACGCTGTTGAGGTTCCCCCATAGTGTGTGTGGGTGTCCGTGTGTGTCCCATTGTAAGTAGCGTATCTAGCAGTGCAAGTCATCTTTGCAAATAAGGGATGTGGGCTCATAACACTACCTAGAGTTCATTGGAAGTCGCTTTGGAGAAAAGCAGCTGCTGAATAAATGTAAATCAGTAATCAGAACTAAAGCAAAACTAATCAGTCAGTCAATATCACTGAGTCACTCTGCAATCAACTGGGTAATTTAAATGGACAAATTCCCTTTATAATAAAGAGATTTATTAGAAGAATGCAGAAAACACCAACCTCTTCATTCATTCCGTTGACGTTGTTGGAGAAGGGACCTAGTAGAAGACAGGAGATGCAGAGCTCTGGGGGCAGGTGTGTTTACTACCTTAATCTGAACTCTTGATACGTTAGTCTATTAGACAGGCTTCATAATGAAATAAAAACACAAGCAATAACTCTAAAAAAACTAAAACATACATATTGAAAAAGTATAGGAAGTCACTGTGATACACAACTTGTCTACACGTGCTGAAAAACAATTAGTGGAAGCTCAAAACTCCAACTTAATTCGTTCCAGAAAAGGCATTGGAGTTCTGAACCCCCCCCCAATGATTGCCTATTTAAACATATACATATATACCTGATGCTGTAGAAGCCTCTCCACTCCTCCTCACCATACCATGGTATCAATTCCTGTTCTCCTTTTAAAGTTATCCAACCACCCCCCTACTAGCTATAAAAGGCTTAAAAATTGAAACACTTGTTCCTGGAATATTTCTGCAGAGAAATGTCGGGCCTTTTGACAGGTGTTTTTTTTTTTTTTTTTTTGTTATCGAAACACCTTTGAGCAATTCCTGATTAATCCACTCTAAGAGAATCTTCTCCATTGCTTCCATTAATGGAGATCTTCGGCTTGACTGAAGACTTTTAATCCCTTAAGCAACATCCGCTACTTTAATTTTTTTCTTTGTTTGACAAAATTGTGTAAACAGTAGACTTAGGTATTTTGAATTCTAAAACGATGTTAGACACAGGACAACCTGTCCCATATTTTTCAATAATTTGATTTTTTTTTTTTTTTTTCCATTTCTATGGTTGCCCTTACAACTTTTCGTACAGCGATGAGAACGAGAAAGCTGAAACGAGGTTCAGGGCGACGGGCGACGGGGTGAAGTGAAGTTCGGTAGCTTCTTGAGCTCCGGGCTGCCCTTTTATGTGCCCGGAGCCTGATTAGCCGCAGGTGTTGCTTGTCGCCGAGGTCGTGGGCGTGACACTGCCTTCCTTCCTTCCTCCAATCTAATTTCTTTAGAAAACACTAAATATCGTTCTTGTTAATTCCTCTATAAAGTTTTAACATAAGACGTACCTGAAGGACAGTGACACATTCGCAGAGTCGCGGCCGTTTGAATTTCAAACTGAAAACTTTCCCGCGGCTTCCCCGTTTCCACTCTAATTGGCCCGTTGTCACCGTCAATCAAAAATCACGTCGCAAAACGCCAAAGCACAAGAACACCCACACTTAGCTTCTGTATTTAGCAAATCATTCAAATACACACACTTTCTGAACAGCTTGTCTAATACAGGGTCGCGGGGAACCGGAGCCTAACCCGGCAACTGAGAGCGTAGGGCTGGTAGGAGAGGGGACACACCCAGGACGGGACGCCAGTCCGTCGCAAGGCACTCCAAGCGGGACTCGAACCCCAGACCCACCGGAGAGCAGAACCCAGTCCAACCCACCGCGCCACCGCACCCCCAGATTGTAGCATTTTTTTATCATTATATAGACTTTTTTTTGGCTTTCTGTACGGTGTGCCCTTAGGACATGCCACATACAGGACACAAGACATGATAAACAATATGTGTATTAATATGATTTTTGTGCGATAACATCAGCTGACCTTGCTTTTCTGTGTAAAGTTATAACCAGTTTTTCAGTAACCCGTAAAACAACTAAAATCAATTTAAACGTTACAGTTTAAATAGTACACATGCTTTAACAGAAGGATTATATATATATATATATAAAACAGCTCTCCTACACTGATCGTAACCAACTTGGATTTTATTAAGGTGTGGATAACGTTTGTTTGTGTTAAACAAATTTTGAAAGTCAAAGCTTGAAAGTCAAGTTTTTTTTGTCTCTGCACTCTGTGATATTTCAAGGTGAAAAAACAAATTCCACAATCAGTGAATAGATGACAGTTGAGCATCATCCAATCAAAATACATCGCGCGTGTGCGCTTTGGCTCCAATTGGCAAGGAGTTCGATAGGTTGAATACATTTTCACGCGCTGCACATCCTAACTGTCGCAATTCCCGCGTTTAGCAGTGGTAATAGCTTTTCGGAGCTCATTTCTGAATCATTCGGGGGACATGATTATTGTAAGATAAACGTGATAAGCCAGGATAGTTTGGTAAGTAAGATTTAGTCGTCGTAGCGCTGCATTGCCGCCCGCCCGCCCGGGTTTGAAATATAGGTAGCATGATTCAGGTACCCTGTGCTAGGCTAGTATCAGGACGCAGAAGAGAATCAACGGTGCAAACCGGCGGCGGCTAAGGGAATTTTTATTTTATGATCATGAATCAGATTGTGTAATCCCTCGCGAGTCGGCGAGAGCAGGGGGTGGAAGATGGCTCACCCAGGTGGATTTTACGGCTTTTGATCTCGGAACGGTTGTGGCTACCAACCAAGCACAGCGAGTTGTGCAGCATGATGGGGGGAACCAGTTCGGATGGTGGTGGAAGGCAGTTGCAGATTTGTGTCTGTGGGTGGAGGAAGGTGACATGATCGGTGAGAGGCCTGAGGATTCACCAGGGGAGGAGGTGATCCCTGGATGTGGGACTGCAGGGGCCCCGCATTGATCGCTGCTTATTGAGAAGTAGCTCAAGTCAGTCGGTAGAAGTCCAGCGGCAGGTTTCACACCAAAGTCAGCAGGATATCAGTACCCTGCCACTGAGGAAGGAGTACCGGGCACTGGGTTGCAGGTTGGTGAAAGGCAGGCAGGTGAGGTTGTACAGACAGGAGGCATTAAACTGGGAAAGGAAAAGTCACGGGGGCAACAACCAAGGGTTAAGCGGCCAGCAGGTAGAGAAGTTGGGGTGTGGGAGACTGTAGATAATGATTTGGTTGGTATTTTGAGTATGTTGAAGGGGTCAGCAGAGAATGAGTTGGATAGATTGGGGGAAGTTATTTACACAGCTATGCGGTAGAGCGATTTGGGATAATGCAGGCGAGGAGGGAGGAGCAGATGGGTGTTGTGAAGTCAGGGCGGCAGGTAGGAATAGAGAGGCTTGTTCTGGAGAGAAGGCAGCTTAAAAGGCGAGTTGGAGAGGGGGAAAGGGAGGGTATTTGTGTCTTGCATGCGGGTATAAAGAGTAGATTGGCGGTATTAAGAAGGGCAGAGGCTCTTAGGAGGAGGAAGAAGAAGAAGAAGAAGAAAAAGAAAGAGCGGGCCAGGGTGGCGGCTTTTTTTCAGAGATCCGTTCAAGTTTGTGAAGGCTCTGTTTGGTAAGGAGGAGTCTGGGACGTTAAGGGTAGAGAAGCAGGAGCTGGATGGTTATCTGCGTGAGGTGTACTCTGGTGCAGAGCATGGTGATGGTGGTCTAGAGTTGCCGGTGGACATCCCCCCCTGTAGGGGAGATAAAGTGGGAAATGAATGCGTGCCCTCCGAGATGGGGAGAGGCGCAAGATGTAGTGCGGCGGGCAAGGGCCTCTTCGGCACCTGGCCCAAACGGGGTATCGTACCGGGTGTTTAAATGTGCTCCGGGTGTGCTAAAATTTCTGTGGAGACTAATGGCTGTTGTGTGGAAGTCGGGGGGTGATTCCCAAGTCATGGCGGAGAGCAGGTGGAATTTTTATCCCTAAGAAAAGGATGCTGTTGGGGTAGGCCAGTTTAGGCCTATCAGCCTTTTGAATGTTGAAGGGAAGATTTTCTTTAGTGTTGTGGCAAGGAGGTTAGTAGCATACTTGAAAGCCAACAGGCTGATTGATACCGCCGTGCGGAAGGCGGTGCTTCCAGGATGCTCAGGGTGCTTGAAGCACACCAGTATGATCTGGCATCAGATTCAGTCTGCCAAGAAGGAGAAAAGAGATCTCCGGGGGGTGTTCTTGGATTTAGCGAATGCGTACGGGTCGGTTCCGCACGGTTTGCTGTGGGAGGCATTCAGGTTTTTTAAGGTTCCTGGGAGTGTTACGAGGCTGGTGAAAGCCTACTTTGCGGATATTCAGTTCCGTTTTAGTACGGAGAGCTATACAACATCTTAGCATCGGTTGCAGGTTGGGATCATGGCTGGATGTACAGTTTTGCCATTGGCTTTCACAATGGCAATGGAAGTTATTATAAGGGCTTCCAAATGGGTTGTTGGTGGTGAGAGGCTGCGGGATGGGACGCGCCTACCCCCATTAGAGCATTTATGGATGACATGATGACCGTTACGGCCCCTTGTACGCGTCGTTTGTTGTCTAAGCTCAGTGAGAACTTGAAGTGGGCTAAGCTGAAGGTTAAGCCAAGCAAATCGAGGAGTGTCTCAATTGTTGGTGGGAAGGTGGTAAAAGAGAACTTTTGTATCGATGAGGAAGTAATTCCTTCTATTTTGGAGAAGCCAGTTAAGAGTTTGGGTAGATGGCATAGTTCTGTATTAAGCGATAGGGAGCAGGCTGTTGCACTCAGGGAGGTGACTGTGGAAGGCATAAGGAGCATTGATGCGTCCCTCCTCCCTGGGAAGTTAAAGTTGTGGTGTCTGCAGTTCGGGCCCTTGCCACGTGTTAGGTGGCCACTTCCGGTGTATGAGTTTTCTGTCCGGGAGGTGGAGAAGCTCGAGCGGATTATTAGTGCGGCGATAAGGAGGTGGCTGGGAGTGCCACGCTGTTTGAGTAGCGTAGCGCTATATGGTAAGGGCATGTTGGAGCTGCCGGTATCAAGTTTGGTGGAGGAGTATAAGTGTGCAAAGGTGGGTTTGGAGCTGACTCTAGTGGAGTCAAAAGATGAGTCTGTGAGAAAGGTGGTGCCGCCAGCGAGGACAGGTAGGGAGCGTAACCCCAGAGATGCTGTTCAGAGCGCAAAAGGGGCGCTGATGTTGCCGGACGTGGTTGGGCACGTACAGAGAGGGAAGGCAGGGTTTGGCTCTGGCCATTTGCGGCAGGTGCGGAGTGCTGCCCCGGAGGCAGACAGACGCCGGTTGGTTGTCGAGCAGGGCCGAGGGCAGGAAGAGGAGGTGAGGCGTGCAAAGGCGGTCGCTTTGGTGAAGCAGGGTCAGTGGGTGAACTGGGAAGGTGGGGAGAGGAGGAAGTTGCGCTGGCAAGATGTGTGGGCGATGGAGGTGAGTCGCCTTAAGTTTATCGTTGGAGCAACTTATGACGTATTACCAACGCCACAGATTAATGTTAAGCAATGGGCAGGTGGCGATGGTTCTTGTAAGTTGTGTGGTGGTGTGGCAACACTGCGGCACATTTTGTCAGGGTGTAAGGTTAGTTTGGGGCAGGGGCGCTATACATGGTGCCATAATCAGGTTCTTAGATGCTTAGCAGGTGCGGTTGAGAGTAAGCGGCAAGTTAGCTAGAGCAATTGGTTCTGTGCGGACAGGAGAGAGTAGCACTATGCGAAGGGCAGACGTGCCCTGGTAGGTGGGGTAACGCACGGGACTGGAAGCTGTTGGCTGACGTGGGCAAGCAGCTCCAGGTTCCGCAGGTCATTGCCGTTACTTCGCTGCGGCCGCACATGGTGTTACATTCAGAGGGTGAGCGTACTGTGTCCTTTGCAGAGTTAACAGTGCCGTTCGAGGATGCTATTGGGGGGGCATACGAGCGGAAACCGTTAAAGTATGCTGATCTGGCGGCAGAGGCAAGGGACCGTGGTTGGCGGGCTCATGTGAGGCCACTAGAGGTTGGTGTTAGAGGGTTTGTGGCTAAATCAACTACAGCATTGTTGGGGGAGTTTGACACTAGAGGCTGCTCGTTAAAGGTGGCAGTGAAGGAGCTGTCTGAGGCAGCTGAGAAGGCAAGTCAGTGGTTGTGGTTGAAAAGAGAGCAGGGTAGTTGGGGTTGCAGGCTGGAGGGAGGTGTGTGATGGTGGAAAACTAGTGGCAGGTGGTGAGTAATGGAAGGCAGCTGGTGATAATTAAGGAGGTGTGGCCTTGTTAAGTAGGATAGTAGTTTATATTTGTGGAGTGGCACAGTTGCAGTTGGTTTGGTGGCGGGTATGGAGGTAAGGTTAGAAGGTAGGTATAGCGCTGTGGTTTAACTGGTTGAGGTTGCGGTAGTTGTTGAGGGTGAAGGGTATCGATTGCACTGTTGAGCCTTCCGGAGGTGTCGTGGACCTAATTCAATGAAACACCGATGAAGGGAGGTGCCCACTTGATAACCTCAATGAAATACTCCTGTTGGCACCCGGCCAGTGTGGTTTGTTGGTTTGGTTGGTGAGTTAGGCTTGGTGTGTTGATTTGGCTTTGTCGGAGTTGGTTGATGGTGGTGTTGTTTTTTCTTTCTCTTTCTTTTTTCCCTCCTTTCCCCCGTGCCGTGAATTTGTTCTGAACGGATTCTGTGGAACCTGATCAGCTGCGATTTTTATTAGTCCTTTGAATGTGTGCTTAGGGTGATAACTGGATTTGTGTAGCAGACAATGTTTGTCTGTTTTTTTGAAAAAGACCTTAGTTTTTTGTGATTTAAGGCTATTCTGAGATCCGCTGTAATATACAGTGGTGTCCAGGAAGTTTACTTCCCGTGTGTCCCAGTGTTGTTTTACTGCTATTTTTGGGTGGTGTGTGTTCATTATAGCTGTGAAAATGTTGAAGTCTGCGAGGCTGTGGTGCCAGACTGCGAAAATGTTATCTAGAAATCTGTAGTAGAGAAGTGGTTTGATTGGGTATTTGTCAAATAATGTTTGCTCCCAGTCTGCCATATATATGTTAGCATAGGCTGCTGCTAAATTTCTTGCCCATTGCTGTGCCCTGGATCTGTAAGTAGCTTTTGGAGTCGAATACAAAGTCGTTTCTGGTTAGGCTTACGTCCGGTAGTTTTAGTATTTCCACATCTGGTCTATTCAGGTCTGGATACTTGTTGAAGAGTCTCCTTACCGCTTCTAGGCCCAGATCTGTGGCAATGTTTGTGTACAGGCTGTTGATGTCAACAGTGAATAAAATTGCATCCTCTGGAACGGAAACGTTCTCCAGCTTGCTAATGAAGTCGTATGCGTCCTTCAGGTAGCTGGGATGTAGCTGGGACAGAGGGTTCATCAGTTAGCTGTCGATGTACTCTGCTATATGGTACGTTTCACTATTGCAGTCTGACGCTATAGGTCTTCCTTTGGGGATCTCTCCAAGGATCGTCCATGTTTCGGGGTCTGCGTGTATTTTTGGGAGGAGGTAGAAATTTGAGACCTGCGGAATTGCAGGTCCCATTAAGTAATGTTTTTGTTTTTGTTATGTACTGTCTGATTTGTAACTGTGTTAAGATCTCGACTTGTTTCCGGTCCCAGTGGCTGCGGGAGCGGAGTGTAATGTTCCATATTACTTAGTATTTGTCCTGTTGTGCGTCCATCATTACGATTGCAGAACCTTTGCCTGCTGGTTTCATGACTGTGTTTGTTTTTCCTTAGTGTCTGTATTGCCCCCCCTCCCCCCCCAAGGGTGGGCTGAGGTTACGTTTTTGGTTGTGTGCGTGATGGATCGTATTATTTTCTTGTTGTATTTGATTGATTTCCGAATATTGGGACTGACTTGTTTCAAATTTGGTTCCCATTTAGATGATTTGGTAAATGGGGTTAGCTGTTTCTTTTGTTGGAAATTGAAGTAGTCTAATAGTTTTAATTTTCTGTTGTATGAATGGATATCCCTGAGGAGTTCCCCCAAGTCTGGTCCATCTGGTGTGAGAATGAAAGTGAGGCCTCTCTCCAGAAGTTCCTCTTCCGGTTTTGGACAAGTTGATAATGTTGGTGTGCTTTGTGTTTTTGTCGCACGTCTCCACCCTTAAAAGTTTAACTGGTCCAGCCAGTGTCCGACGGTCAAATGCGCTGTTCCTGTTGTCCACCGTGTTACGTTAAGATGGTCAACTTTGAAGAGAAGTTTGTCGATCATCGGTAATGAAATCCCGTGTTTCTCAGTGTGTCTGTTGATGGCGTCCAGTGTGTTCTGTTGCTCCCTGGGTAACATGTCCGAGTATTGTATCAGGGGCGTGTGTATGGAGGCATTCGGGAAAGTTTCCCTTGCCGCCCTCCACATGTGCTGTAGTCGCTCGATAGCTGTCTTGTACGGTTGTTGCAGACGGTTATGAAGTCCTGCAGCTAATATTACCTGTTGTGTCTGGAGGTGTATTTATTTTTTCCCCCTAATATTTTGGCTATGTGGAAGAAGTTGGCCCCTGGGTAGCTGTCTACCTGAACCCTGTTCGGTGTGGTGCCTGCGATTCTTCCTATATTTTCATCCCCTATAATTACGGTCGGTTCCCTTACTTCTGATTCCCACTCTGCAATCTTCCTCTCCGTGGCCGAGTGTCGTGTAGGTGCCCGAAGTGCTACTGCAGTCTGTGGCACCAATTCCTCCTCTGAATTGATGGCGGGGGCGGGGGGGCGCTCTGGCTCCTGTGCATGTTTCCTATGTTATGTTTGCTCCTGTTCCACACCCCTTTCTGTACTGAGTGTTGCACTGCCGTCTATGGCCTGTTCTACTTAGTTATGGTTGGAGCAAGGCTTAGGGCTGGAGCTATGGTTTGGGTTGGAGCTAGGGTAAGAGCTGGATCTATGGATAGGGCAGGAGCTACGGTTAAGATTGGGGCTAAGGTTTTGGCTGGAGCTGGGCTTAGAGCTTAGGTCAGGGTTTGAGCTAGGGTTAGGGCTGGATCTCAGCATAGAGTTTGGGTTAGGCTTAGGGATAGGGCTGCAGCTAGGGTAGGAGGAAGGTGAAGGGTTGGAGCTAGTTTTAGGGTTGGAACTATGGATAGAGCAGGAGCTAGGGCTGGAGCTACACACAGAGCTTGGGTTACGGTGTGAGCTAGGGTCGGCGCTAGGCTTAATGTTTGAGCTAAGGTTAGGGTTATGCTGAGGAGAGTTATGGACTTCGTGTACATGGTTGTATTTTGGTTGCTCTGGCAACGTGTTGCTGGGAGGTGTGTAAAGGCGTGTGTGTGTGTGTGTGTGTGTGTGTGTGTTTATGGGGTGTCCAGTTGTGGGAGAGTCGCATGTGTTGTCAGAGAATAGTTTTTTGTTGCGGAGTAATGTCTCCCCCATGAGTCTGCGTGAGTGTCCTAATTAGTGACCAAATACAAGCTTTATAGTTTATAGCAGAAACTTTGCCATTCTGGCTACACCGTAACAGCCTCAACAACTAATTCCAAAATGCATATTCCGCAAGGATAACACCGAACATAAATACAAAAGCGTACAAACCATACGAAACATTTGTCTGTTATAAATATCCCTATCTTACAGTATATAAAAACATTTATCCCATTAGAGTAAATCACCCCTGTCAAGTTGTTTGTGCCCAAGGACTCCCACCTAGAAATACCCCGAGTGGTTCAGTCCATCTGGTTTGCAATACAGGCTAACCAGCACAAGAAAGATGTCAAACTGCTGAAGGGTAAGCAAAGAAACTACAGAAATGATCCTTGAAAACTGCAGTAAATGTGTTTACTTTTAACAACCACCTGCATGTACTTGTCATAGTTTAATTTAATAAACGTTAATAGTTAAGGACAAACGGATACTGGTAGGCCTTTCCCCCAGCACCCAACCTGGTTCAAACAGAAAATGGTAAGTGAAATACTGGACCAAAACAAACAGTGTAACAGCACAAATTGAAATGCATGTGAACGGGCAGCAGCAACAAGAGCCAGTACTTCAACTGATGTTATTTTTGCTGGCATCTTACTGATTCTTTGCTACCACCATGCCTGTCACAGCTCAGGATGTGAGTTAAGGTTGGAACACTAAAGCAAAACTAATCAGTCAGTCAATATCGCTGAGTCACTCTGCAATCAACTGGGTAAATAGACAAATTCCCTTTATAATAGAGATTTATTAGAAGAATGCAAAAAACACCAACTTCATTCATTCTGTTGATGTTGTTGGAGAAGGGACCTAGTAGAAGACAGGAGATACAGAGCTCTTTACTACCTTAATCTGAAATCTCTTGATACATTAGTCTATTAGACAGGCTTCATAATGAAATAAAAACGCGAGCAATAACTAACTCTAAAAAAACTAAAACATACATATTGGAAAAAGTATAGGAAGTCACTGTGACTGTAATACACAACTTGTCTACACGTGCTGAAAAACAATTACTGGAAGCTCAAAACTCGAACTTGGCTCGTTCTGGAAAAGGCATTTGAGTTCTGAATCAATTTTTCCCATAAGAAGAAATAATGGGGATTAATCCGATCCAGACCCCCAATGATTGCCTATTTAAACGTATACATACCTGATGCAGTGGAAGCCTCACCACACTATGAATGCCACTTGTGGATTTGAACTTATCAAACCATCCCCTACTGGCCTTGAAAGGCTCACTAATAGTCACTCTTTCCAGGGGGCGTCTCTAACGAGTTGATCATAAAAAGATCGTGCCTTTTCACAGATTGTTACCTGTGTTACAAATACGCTCTCTAACAGTTTCTGGTTAATCCAAGTTAAAAGGAGTTTTTCCACTTTCTCCATTACCTGAGGGCTTCGGCTCGAAGTAATAGATTTCGTGCCCTTCGCAACATCTGCCGCCTTAATCTTTTCCTTATTTGCCAAAATTGTATAGGTGGTCGATTTTGCCATCCTATATTCAAGGACAAGATCAACTATGCGACAACCTCTCTCATACTTCTCAATGATTTGTGTTTTTTTTTTAATCCCAATAGTGGCCCTCAGAATCTTCCTTCGTGTCACGGTGTTTCCCCGGGGCGGGAGCGTCGAACCCAAGTGCGGAGCGGGGTAAGCTGGTTCAGGGGACAATCCGGAAGACATGGTCGAGGAGGCAGGCAGGGGTAACCGATGTGCGCGCGTAGTCCGAAGGGAGAATCCGAGAGGCGTAATTCAAAGACAGGCAAGGAGTCGAGGCAGACCAGGGAGTCAATGACGAGGAGCACGAGTGAGTCACAAGGCTGAAGCAAGGTTCCGCAGCTTCCTAAGGTCCGGGCTGCCCTTTTACGTGCCCGGAGCCTGATTAGCCGCAGGTGTTGCTTGTCGCCGAGGTCGTGGGCGTGACCCTTCCTTCCTGGCCCAGTATGCAGATGATACAGTCCTGTTTGCATGTTCCGACCGCTCGCTCGCTCGCCCAGGCGCTGCACCTGACTCAGACGTTCGGTAGGGCCTCGGGTTCGGAGAGGTGAAGTACTTTGGATTCCGCCGGGGAGCGCGAAAAGACACCTTTGGTGGTCTCTCGCTTTGTAGCGGTCCCCTCAGAGTGCTGGGTGTGAGTTTTCTTTCAAGAGGAGCGTCTTGCGATAGCTAGGCGGAAGATGGGGCTGTGGAAGGCAAGGTCCCTGTCCTTCCTGGGTAAAGCACTCATCTTGGAAGTTGACGTCCTCCCGACCTTACTTCATTTGGCTCATGTCTACCCCATGCCTCGCAATTTAAGGAAAGGGTTTGTGAAAGACGTGTTTGGCTTGGTATGGGGTGGGAAGCATGAGTTTGTGAGGAGGGAGGTGATGTACCTAGGGAAGGACAGGGGCGGAAGAGGGGTCCCTGATTTCCCCCTAAAATTTGATTGCCTCTTTTTCGCGCAGCACTGTTTCCGTCTGGCAGCTCCCCTGGAACACCCACACCAACATTTTGTTCTCCTCTGGCTGTCTTTCCCGTTGCGGCATTTGGTGAATTCGTGGTCCAATGCTGGACCAAAGGCCGAGTCTGTGCCAGATCACTATAAGCAGATGGTGAAATGGAGTAAGATCGTTCCGACTGACGCAAATACCGAACGCGAGTGATGTTATGCTGTCTATTAGACAGGCTTCATAATGAAATAGAAACACGAGCAATAACTAACTCTAAAAAAAACTAAAATATACATATTGAGAAAGTATAGGAAGTCACTGTGACTGTGATACACAACTTGTCTACACGTGCTGAAAAACAATTAGTGGAAGCTCAAAACTCCAACTTAATTCGTTCCAGAAAAGGCATTGGAGTTCTGACCCTCCCCCAATGATTGCCTAAACATATGCATACATACCCGATGCTGCAGAAGCCTCTCCACGGTATCAATTCCTCTTCTCCTTTTAAAATTATCAAACCACCCCCTACTTGCTATAAAAGGCTTTAAAATTGAAACGCTTGTTCTTGGAACATTTCTGCATATTTCTGCATAGACATGGCGGGCTTTCTGACAGATATTTTTTTTTGTTATTGAAACACCTCTGAGCAATTCTTGATTTATCCACTCTAAAAGAATCTTCTCAATTTCTTCCATTAAGGGAGATCTCCGGCTTGACTGAAGATTTTTAATCCCTTGAGCAACATCCGCCACTTTAATTTTTTCTTTGTTCGACAAAATTGTGTAAACAGTAGACTTCGATATTTTGAATTCTAAAACGATGTTAGAAACAGGACAACCTGTTCCATATTTTTCTATAATTTGTTTTTTGATGTCTATGGTTGCCCTTACCACTTTTCGTACAGTGCTAGGCTGGGGCGAGAGCACAGAAACGAGAGCGAGGTTCGGCAGCTTCCTAAGCTCCGGGCTGCCCTTTTATCATGTGTCCGCAGCTTGATTAACCGCAGGTGTTGCTTGTTGCCGAGGTCGTGGGCGTGACCCTTCCTTCCTTCCTTCCTTCCTTCCTCCAATCTAATTTCTTTAGAGAACACTAAATATCGTTCTTGTTAATTCCTCTATAAAGTTTTAACGTAAGACGTACCTGAAGGACAGTGATACATTCGCAGAGTCGCGGCCGTTTGAACTTCAAACTGAAAGCTTTCCCGCGGCTTCCCCGTTTCCACTCTAATTGGCCCGTTGTCACCGTCAATCAAAAATCACGTCGCAAAACACCAAAGCACAAGAACACCCACACTTAGCTTCTGTATTTAGCAAATCATTCAAATATTTAATACAAAAGTGTTGTATTCACGGGTGCAATAACTACACTCGAACACAAATAAAGATGAGACGCGATGGATAATGTTTTCTTTTTCCTTTACTGAACCACGTGCAGCAACAACTCTTCTACCCTTTTTCTGTACATATTGCCAGCCAACCAAACTCTAACCCATGGTGCTATTAAGAGTGGCCTATTAACACTTTGCCCGGAGTTTGCACTATAATCAATACACAACAAAAAGTAACCAATTGGAAGATATGCATAGTAAAAATACTTGAGCAATTCACTGTGACTGTGATACACAACTTGTCTACACGTGCTGAAAAACAATTAGTGGAAGCTCAAAACTCCAACTTAATTCGTTCCAGAAAAGGCATTGGAGTTCTGACCCTCCCCCAATGATTGCCTAAACATATGCATACATACCCGATGCTGCAGAAGCCTCTCCACGGTATCAATTCCTCTTCTCCTTTTAAAATTATCAAACCACCCCCTACTTGCTATAAAAGGCTTTAAAATTGAAACGCTTGTTCCTGGAACATTTCTGCATATTTCTGCATAGACATGGCGGGCTTTCTGACAGATATTTTTTTTTGTTATTGAAACACCTCTGAGCAATTCTTGATTTATCCACTCTAAAAGAATCTTCTCAATTTCTTCCATTAAGGGAGATCTCCGGCTTGACTGAAGATTTTTAATCCCTTGAGCAACATCCGCCACTTTAATTTTTTCTTTGTTCGACAAAATTGTGTAAACAGTAGACTTCGATATTTTGAATTCTAAAACGATGTTAGAAACAGGACAACCTGTTCCATATTTTTCTATAATTTGTTTTTTTGATGTCTATGGTTGCCCTTACCACTTTTCGTACAGTGCTAGGCTGGGGCGAGAGCACAGAAACGAGAGCGAGGTTCGGCAGCTTCCTAAGCTCCGGGCTGCCCTTTTATCATGTGTCCGCAGCTTGATTAACCGCAGGTGTTGCTTGTTGCCGAGGTCGTGGGCGTGACCCTTCCTTCCTTCCTTCCTTCCTTCCTCCAATCTAATTTCTTTAGAGAACACTAAATATCGTTCTTGTTAATTCCTCTATAAAGTTTTAACGTAAGACGTACCTGAAGGACAGTGATACATTCGCAGAGTCCGCGGCCGTTTGAATTTCAAACTGAAAAACTTTCCCGCGGCTTCCCCGTTTCCACTCTATTGGCCGTTGTCACCGTCAATCAAAAATCACGTCGCAAAACACCAAAGCACAAGAACACCCACACTTAGCTTCTGTATTTAGCAAATCATTCAAATATTTAATCCAAAAGTAACCAATTGGAAGATATGCATAGTAAAAATACTTGAGCAATACCTGACAACTCTATAAAAAAAAAAAAAAAAACTGTAAAATATACATATTGAAAAAGTATAGGAAGCCACTGTGACTGTAGTACACAAGTCTACGTGTTCAAAAACAATTAGAGTGGAAGCCTGGAATTCGAACTTAAATCGTTCCACAAGGGAGTTCGAGTTCTGAATCAATTTTTCCCATAAGAAATAACGTAGACTGGATTAATCCGTTCCAGACCCTGAAATGATTGCCTATTTAAACCTATATATACTCCTCAATAAAATGAAAGGAACACTTTTTTTTTTTAATCAGAGTATAGCATCAAGTCAGTTAAACTCCTGGGATATTGATCTGGTCAGTTAAGTAGCAGAGGGGGTTATTAATCAGTTTCAGCTGCTTTGGTGTTAATGAAATTAACAACGGTGCACTAGAGGGGCAACAATGAGACGACCCCCAAAACAGGAGTGGTTTTTACAGGTGGAGGCCACTGATATTTTTTCCCCTCTCCTCAATGTCATCTTTTCTGACCGTTTTTCACTAGTTTTGCATTTGGCTAGGGTCAGTGTCACTACTGGTAGCATGAGGCGATACCTGGACCCTACAGAGGTTGCACAGCCAGTCCAACTCCCCCAGGATGGAACATCAATACGTGCCATTGCCAGAAGGTTTGCTGTGTCTCCCAGCACAGTCTCAAGAGCATGGAGGAGATTCCAGGAGACAGGCAGTTAGTCTAGGAGAGCTGGACAGGGCCGTAGAAGGTCCTTAACCCATCAGCAGGACCGGTATCTTCTCCTTTGTGCAAGGAGGAACAGGATGAGCACTGTCAGAGCCCTATAAAATGATCTCCAGCAGGCCCCTGGTGTGAATGTGTCTGACCAAACAACCAGAAACAGACTTCGTGAGGGTGGCCTGAGGGCCCGACGTCCTCTAGCGGGCTCTGTGCTCACTGCCCGGCACCGTGGAGCTCGATTGGCATTTGCCATAGAACACCAGAATTGGCAGGTCCGCCACTGGCGCCATATGCTTTTCACAGATGAGAGCAGGTTCACCCTGAGCACATGTGACAGACGTGAAAGGGTCTGGAGAAGCCGTGGAGAACGTTACGCTGCCTGTAACATCGTTCAGCATGACCGCCTCGGTGGCGGGTCAGTGATGGTATGGGGAGGCATATCCATGGAGGGACACACAGACCTCTACAGGCTAGACAATGGCACCCTGACTGCCATTAGGTATCGGGATGAAATCCTTGGACCCATTGTCAGACCCTACGCTGGTGCAGTGGGTCCTGGGTTCCTCCTGGTGCACGACAATGCCCGGCCTCATGTGGCGAGAGTATGCAGGCAGTTCCTGGAGGATGAAGGAACTGATACCATTGAACGGCCCCCACGCTCGCCTGACCTAAATCCAATAGAACACCTCTGGGACATTATGTTTCGGTCCATTCGAGGGAGCGAGTGGTTCCTGTATAAGAGGTCAGGGCTCTGCTCTCCACATCTTCCATATAGAGATTGGCCACTGTCGGTGACACTGGTGACCCCATTGCACAGCCTTGTCTTTGCCTGTAGAAACCCCCATTAAATTGGAAGTAGGTGGTAGTCAGACAAAGATCCAGCAAGACACAAATGTGGTCTGCGGTAAGGTTGGCTCTGTCAGCCAGAGTGGTGTCCTGTATTGGTCATTCCCTTAGCACTCTTGCTGCTTCTGGGGTGGGAATACATGTAAAGAGAGAGATGACATCATAGGATACGATGGTTTCTTCTTGGTCCAGTTGGATATTCCTGACTTTGTTAACAAAGTCCTGAGAGTTTTGAATGTGATATGGAGTATTACCAACTAGCGGAGATAGGATACACTTTAGTGTGGTAATCAACTGTATTTAAAACCACCGTACACCTTCCTCTATCAGCCGGTAAGATAGTGATGTCCTGGTCTCTTTGTAGTGATACGACTGCCTTCCTTTCATCAATGGTGAGATTGCAAGGCGGTGCTTTAGCACTGGCAAGGGCAGCTGTTACTTTCAACCTTAGTTGTTCTGCTTCTGTGTTGGTCAAATTGTTATTCCTAATGGCAGACTCTGTGGCTGTAATGAGGTCTACCACAGGTATTTGTTCTGGTGTTATGGCGAAGTTTAGTCCCTTGGCTAAGACATCCCTCTCCGGTTGAGTGAGCTCCCTGTCAGACAGGTTCTCAACCCACTTCTCCTGGATGCCTAGCTGCATGGTGTTGTCATCCTTTTCCCTCCAGGTCAGTTCTTCTATTTTGTGTGAATTCTTATGCCGAGTTTGTAAAGAAATAAATTTGCGTTTCTGCCGTTCCTTACCTTTAATGTGTTGTGAAATCTGTGCCTTTTTTTTAAGAGCATCAATGGTGACGTGAACCTGTCTCACTCTCTCATTGAGCAGCTGGATTTGGGCTTTCTGGAGGATTTTCTCAGCTCTGTGACCCTTTACTGTGGAACCTAGGTATAAGCTTCATAGTAACTAGTTTTACCTAGCTACCACATTACCCAGTCCATATCAGTATAGACATCCAGCATGATTTTTTTTTTTCCCCTCCCCATTGAGATCTGATGTTTTCAAAGTGTTCCTTTAATTTTTCTGAGCAGTGTACATACAATACCTGATGCACTGAAAGCCTCCCCACTCCTCACCACACTATGAATGCCACATCCAGCCTTACGCCCTGTGTTGCCGGGTTAGGCTCCGGCTCCCCCCGACCCCGTATGGGACAAGCGGTTCAGACGATGTGTGTGTGTGTGTGTGTGTGTGTGTGTGTGTGTCTTGTCAGTTAGGCATGCAGCATTATCACAGAAAATGGCTAACGTGATGCGACGTGAATGATCTTGGTATATTTTGTAGCGTCCGTCCCCCCATGGAGCTACTACTAGAACATTTCTTTCACTCTCTTCATCTTTCAGCTTCTTGCTAGATGTGGTTCTGTCTCTTTGGTTTTCCTATAGTATAAAAATGACTAATTGCAGCACAGAGTCAACCTGCCACAGGTCATGTGTAGACAGCCTAACTCTTCATGTTTTGAGTGAACTGTTGGGATTTTAGTTCTGTTTACCCAGCATCATATGAGATTCCATCATGGCCAAAAGTATGTGTTACACTGAACAGATTGTATTTATTTCACTGTGTACAGCTTTCTGTAATCAAAGGTGATGCGGATCTCCGTGCCCCGGAGGTCATCGCTAATGTTTCATTTTTTTGTCCCTTTTCTCTCTTTGTTGTTTGTCTAGTTTATGTGGCAGTGTAAAGACTGTGGCACTGAAGTGTCTAGGGCCTAGGCGATCAGAACTTCTTAAACATTACAGACTACAACGTGGTCATTTCGGAAAAGGCCATCGTATTAAATGTGTATATCCTGATTGTCCATGTATTTATAAGACTTGGAATTCACTCTTGACACACCTGTCGAGGAATCGCACCAATACCTTAGCGCACTCTGATATAGTTGCGACATACTCCTGTCACGTATGTGGCCGTCGTGAATTTGGAACAGAACGTGACTATTTTGTGCACACAAGTCGTCGTCTGGAAAAACACTGAGACAGTCACTTGTATGTTTAAAGGCTGTCAATACATCTACATTTATTCGCTTAGCAGACGCTTTTCTCCAAAGCGACTTAGAACGAACATTATGTAGTGTACTAGCCCCCATACCTTTATTCACCAAGGTGACTACACTGCTAGATACGCTACTTACAAGGAGCTACTCATCCGTGCATCAGTGAAACACACTCACTCTGTGATACGCACGTTCAAGTCTGCAAAAAAGACTCTATAGGAAGAGATATACACAATATCACCAGGCTTATCTTTAGGGATTGGATAGGTATGTGAGCAAGTGTATGTAATTAACATTAAAATAATTGCATGAATACATGCTTTGTTTTCTCTCCTGTTATATTTAAATCTACAGGACATTAATGGAGATGACATCCTAAGAGACCTGCAAAAATCTACAATGGGCATATATGTCATCAACAAGGAGGGTGCAGAAACTGGACATTACGATGGTATGGGCGTTTGTTGAAGGAGCTGTCATTCTGGAGAACACTGGATCTGTACCCTGAGCTTCTGCAATGATGCTTGGAGTCATCTATGCACTGAACATGGCTTACCCCAAACATCTGAAGTACTACTATGAATTTATTCAACAAGTGCTCTTTCGGATGGATAGTGAAAGGCGGTCCCCCAAAATCCTTGGTTTAAAGAACAAAATCAGTGCTGGACTGTAAGATTTTGTCAGCCGCACCCTGTAAAGCTGCAGTGGTATTTGTTTTTTTGCTGGGGGGTGAGAGAGAACATGTACGATTATGTGAAATGAAGTTTCAGAAGATCTTGTAAACTGAAGAACAAATTGGGGGGGAAAAAAATGAATATTTAAAGGTGTCCTAGGGATTTTGAGGACTATTCATTAGAAATGAAAATTTGTGTTTCTGTTGGTAGTGGTCAGGAATGGTGCTGTTATTTTTTGTTAATGGTACTGGTGCATTTTGTTTTAAGATCTTAAGCCAATCAAGGGTTGAGAAAGTGACTTGCATTACGGACACTCTTGTTCCTGAGAACAAAACTTGCGTTACGTCTGGTCACAGATCATGACTGACAAAAGCTTTCGGATTTGTCAGCGAGTAATTTATTTTTATGTTTCCGTTGCTTAGTAGAATCTGAGAATCATATTTAATTTTTCTCCACTGTAAAAGATTCTTCTATTTTCTATAGAAGCTTTAATGTAAGTCAGCTAAGGGTTTCAGTTAATGCAAGTGCTACTCGTTGAAGAAATTATACTGTATGTTTTCTGCAGTCTTGGTTTATTAGATGTCACTCTGTCAGATGTTTCTGAAATTGCTTAATTCAAGTGCCACAAAGTCACAGTTGTTAAAATATACTGTTTCCTTTATTTGTCTGAATATTTAGTTTATTGAAAGTTAAGCTAATAATGGCTAGAAATGTTTAGATTAAATGTAATTTCAGTATGTAAAAATCTAACAGTTGATTTGAATGTACCAAAAAACCCCGGATAACGGTGATCGAAGTTACATGATGTATTTTAGTATATTAAACATGGCTTTAGTTGGAAATACTAACGAAATTGGAGTAAACGCTACTTAAAATGGTTAAGCTAAAAATACAAGCCTTTCACAAAATGCTTCCCACTTTCTTTTCAGGACACATTTTGATAAACATCTGTGAGCCAAATTATGATGAAACAAGTTCAAAAGATCACTGCCTGTGTGTTACAGACTAATGTTTAACATACAGTTTTCACTTTGAGAGAATAAGGCTTCATTTACACTAGTGATTAACGTTTCCAGGGTAATGTAATGTGAGAGAATTTCATCAGTTGCTCATTTTACCTTTCGTAAGGCTGTTTGTTCGCCTTTAACTATGAATAAGGGACTGTGTGTAATAATTGCTTGCAAGAATATGTAATACACCCAGTGTTGAGGCTGCAAGGCCACACTGATAATTGAACCAGGTCTGCTGCTACACAAAGGTAAGGGGGTAACATCACATGAAGAAACTGTTCCCGTGGGATGAAAGGAGTTAGCCTACTCGTGCGTCTACAAGAAGAACAAGGCACAAGGTTGAACTAACAGTTATATTAGCGGTAATTTACTAACCCCACCCCAGAGTGTATAAATATCTGTATTTTGCTTGTCCTCACTGTGACTCCCCAGTGTGACTCTCTGGGAGGCTCACCCGTGTGCACACGAATAAATGGACTTTCCTGCAATCTGAGTGTCTGGTCGTGCTGGGTCTCATTCTTCCTACCGCAGTAATTTATGTTGGCACGACCGCATGCCCTGCTCCTGCACTCGCAACTGATCAAGGAGGCACGGGATAAAAGAGTGGTTCGGACACTCCCGAGTGCGGAACCGCCACGAGAACAACTGCAGCGCCTCGCCCGAGTTCTTTACCCATGTGTTATCCTCCTGCTCAGCTCCTGGACCCTTTGCTCCCGTTTTCCTGGTTCTGACTCCTGACCGCCCCTCTGAACGAGGTTTGCCGATCAACCGGCCTGTACCTCTGGTTATTCTTGCTACCGCATCCGAGTCCGTCGGCTGCATTCCTGAGTTCTGCCATGACCGTTCTAAACAAGCTGGTTGTACAAAAAAGAGAGTATATACATGTTTAAAAGCCACTCTACCTCTTTTTGTGTAAAGGACCTCATTATATAATATTTAGTCAGCAAAAACGGCACTTAGGCACTGGCTAAATGTAAATCAGCTTTTCTCCAAAGTGGCCTACAGTTATTTACTAATTTATACAGCAGGGTAATTTTACTGGAGCAATTTTTAGGGTAAGTACCTTGCTCAAGGTGATTTTGATTTCAACCTCTGACATACTTTTACATTCAATTCAGTTCGATTCAATTTATTTTTGTAGAGCGCTCTTCTCACAGGCATACAAACACAGAAGACAGTCGACTAATGGATACCATATTGAAGAACCTATTATAGAGCTTTAAGTATACCTACTGGCCACCGGGGAAAGGAACAAAAACTCCCAACTGAAGGATGAGGGAGAAAAAAAAACCTCTGGGGGTCCACGGGCCGGTGGTTGCCCACCTCTCCTGGGCATTCCAGTCAGCAACAATTGTAGCCAGTGTCTAACGGGTAACAATGATATTGTCGGTAGATGGCATCTTGGATCTCCAGCTCGGCACGGAACATCTCGATCGTCATGGGAGATGGACATCATCCTCTGTCGGCACAGGATTCGTCTGTCACCACTGGCCGGCCTCCTCAGGGAGGTAGTGCTCAACGAGAAGATAGAACAGAGTTAGTCATTTGTTACTTAAGTAAATTTAATATGCATTTTTGTAAAGTTGAGAAAAAGAAAAGAGGAAAAAAAAAACCAAGGCAGGATAGAAATACGTTACAAGGTGGAATGCCTGAGTGAACATGTAAGTCTTTAGTCGGGATTTGAAAACAGAAACAGACGGAGCATTTCTGACGGTAACTGGTAAAGTATTCCACAGTTTAGGTGCTCTATAAGTAAAGGCGCGACCTCCTACTGAGGTCTTATTGATCACGGATACTTTGCGGTAACCTGCATCTAAGGAACGAAGATATCGTCCTGGGATATAAAAAATGAATGATCTCACAAAGGTAAGCTGGAGCAATGCCATGTACTGCCTTATAGGTCAAAAGCAGGATTTTATAATCAACTCTATAAGCAACCGGGAGCCATTGCAACGATTTAAGTACAGGTGTTATATGGTCAAACTTCCTAGTTGTAGTGGCAATTCTCGCAGCAGCATTTTGTACCGACTGTAGCCTGGATGCAGTCTGGTATGGACAACCTAACAGTAAAGCATTACAGTAATCCAGCCTGCTGGAAACAAAAGCATGAGCCAGTTTCTCAGAATCCCGTCTACAAAGGAATCGCCGCATTTTAGCTATGCTTCCTAACTGAAGGAAGCACGACTTAGTCAAAGCATTTACATGCAATACAAATGACAGCTTTCCATCCAGCGGGACACCCAGATCCTTGACACAATCCGTACGCTTGACGGTAATACCATTTGTTGTAAAGATTGGCGTGATTATGTTGAGAGTTTCGGCATCACCACCCACCACAAGTACCTCTGTTTTACTGGCATTTAGAGATAAGAAATTATTACTCATCCATAATTGGTAAAACAATTAGCTAACGACATCACATGTGATGGATCATCAGGCTTAAACGATACATAAAGTTGTGTGTCATCGGCATATGAATGAAAAATTCACATTGTGTTTGCGAATAACGTCACCCAATGGTAACATATAGAGCGAGAACAGTAATGGCCCCAACACAGAGCCCTGTGGCACACCATACTGAACCATAGTAGAGATGGAGGGGGTGCAGTCATCAGATTTCAATACAAATTGCTCACAGTTAGCTAAATACGATTCAAACCACTTCAGAACGGTACCTCTTAGTCCAACCAGGTTTCCAAGTCTACTCAGTAGGATACTATGGTCTACAGTATCAAACGCAGCACTCAAGTCCAGTGACATACATAAGAAAGAGACAAAGTCAAAGCAATCACCGACGAGTTCTCAGCATCAACCTACCCGGTTCTCGCTCGCCCTCCCTGCGAAGCTATCCTCTCCGAATTCAAGCCGCTCTCCGAATCAGAAATCTCTGACCTCGTATTACTGCGCAGAGCCACCACTTGCCCGCTTGACCCGATCCCATCATCACTCCTGCAGAACATTTCCCCGCAACTCTCCACCTTCATTTCTAAGATCATCAACTCCTCGCTCTCCTCTGGCTGTTTCCCAAGTGCCTTCAAAGCTGCTCTCATTTCACCTCTGTTTTTAAAAAAACCCTCCTTGGATTGAAAATTGCAGACCGGTCTCTCTCCTCTCTTTCCTGTCTAAAACCCTAGAGCGGGTGGCCTCTGATTAACTGTCTGATTTCCTCACCCGGAACCATCTCCTCGAGGATTATCAGTCGGGTTTCAAAGCTGGTCATTCCACTGAGACAGCCCTTCTGGTGGTGTCTGATGCTCTCCATGCCGCTCGGGCCACCTCCCTCTCCTCGGTCCTCATCCTCCTCGATATGTCTGCGGCATTCGACACAGCCAACCACCGGATACTTCTCTCAACTCTTAACCGGCTTGGGATCAAAGGTGTGGCGCTAAGATGGTTTGAGTCCTACCTATCTGACAGATCCTATCAAGTGGTCTGGCGGGGCTCTCGTTCTTCTCCACTGCCTCTCTCAACCGGTGTGCCGCAGGGCTCGGTATTGGGTCCTCTTTTTTTCTCGATCTATACCTCCTCCCTCGCTCCGGTCATAGCCTCCTATGGATTCAAATGTCACTGCTATGCTGATGACACTCAGCTCTTCCTCTCCTTTCCGCCCGGTGCGTCAGACATCTCCGCACGGATTGCTGCCTGCCTGTCGGACATCTCTTCGTGGATGTCTGATCACCCCCTCCAGCTCAACCTCTCCAAAACAGAGATTCTTTACCTCCCAGCTGGCCCGTCCTTGTGTCATGATCTATCGATCAAACTGGACAACTCGCTCATCCTGGCTAAGAGTCTGGGAGTAACGATTGATGCGAGTCCGTCTTTCTCTCGGCACATCGAAGCCACAACCCGGTCCTGCAGATACATCCTGCATAATATTCGTAGGATCCGTCCCTACCTCGCTATTGACTCTGCCCAACTACTTGTCCAGGCTATGGTGACTTCCCGCCCGGACTACTGTAACTCTCTCCTGTGCGGCCTTCCTGCTACTGCCATCAAACGTCTGCAGCTTCTACAAAACGCTGCTGCGCGAGTTGTGTTTGATTTGCCTAAGCGTTCCCACGTATCTCCTCTTCTCATTTCTCTGCACTGGCTTCCGATAGCTGCCCGAATCAAATTCAAGACCCTGGTTATTGTCTACAGATGCATCAATAACTGCTCCCGGCTATTTACAGGTCTTGATCAACCGCTACACCCCAGCTAGACCCCTTCGCTCATCTACTTCTGCTCGTTTGGTGGTCCCGCGCACGAAAGATAAAGCACGGAGGTTCTCGGTTCTGGCTCCGTTGTGGTGGAACGATCTTCCCCTCTTGCTCAGAACTGCGGAAACTCTGTCCGTGTTCAAAAAGGGTCTGAAAACTCACCTTTTCCGGACCCATTTCGCCCAAGACCACTCCAGCTCACGTACGGTGTAAATGTTCATGCACCGTAACTTCACGAGCATCACCAGATTAAGCCTTTATTCAGCCACTGCTCTGACATACATTGCTTTGCTTGCTTGTGTATCTTACTTGTATTTAAAAAAAAAAATAAAACTTGGGACAGCAGGTAGCATAGTGCTTAGACCTCGTGCCTTTAGATCCAAAGGTAAAATGCAATACAGCGGAACCTCAGAACTCAACTGCTTCTGAACTCAAACCGATGACTGAGCGTATCAGACCGTATGACTAAGTCTTGCCTGAAAACTCATGAACATCTATCTGAATTGTGCTGTGAATTTCCACGTTTGTGGTTTTTTTACGTCTTACATTAAATAAGCCATCATGGGTCCTAAGAAGGTTACTAGTGAAAGCAATCAGCCAAAAAGGAAAACAGTGAGATCCACAATGGAGGTAAAAAAGGAAATAATTGAAAAACACAACAGAGGTGTTTGCGTGGTTGATCTGGCTGCACAGTCTGGAATGCCTAAATCCACAATTTGCACTACACTGAAAAATAGAGACCATCAAAGCAGCTAATATTACTAAAGGGGTGAAATCTATTACCAAGCAAAGACCCCAGGTAATTGAAAAGGTCAGAAAAACTCCTTTTAATGTGGATAAATGAAAAACAGTTAGCTGGCGACAGTATCACAGGCAATATGTGAAAATGCAAGATTTCTGTATGCGGACCTCATTAAAGACACCCCTGGAACAAGTGGTGATTCCATTAGTGAGCCTTTCAAGGCCAGTAGGGGCTCGTTTGAAAAGTTCAAATTCATAGTGTGGTGAGGCTTTTACTGCATCAGGTATGTATGCATATGCTTAAATAGGCAATCATTTGGGGGTCTGGAACAAATTAATCCAATTCCCATTATTTCTGGGAAAAATTGAGAACTCGAACGCCCTTGTAGAATGAATTAAGTTCGAGTTCCGAGCTTCCGCTGTAATTGTTTTTCAACACGTAAACTTGTGTACTACAGTCACGGTGGCTTCCTGTACTTTGTCAATATGTATATTTTAGTTTTTTTTTTTAAAGACTTGTCAGTTATTGCTGATGTATTTTACTATGTGCATCTTCCCGTTGGTTACTATTGTATTATTAAAGATTTGAATATGATTTGCTAAATACAGAAGCTAAGTGTGGGAGCGTCCTTGCACGTTGTTTTGCCACGTGATTAAACTGGCCCCTTGCTGCCATCAGAGCGGAAGGAGGGAAGCCGTGGGAAAGTTCAGTTTGAAATTCAAACAGCTGCGACTCAATGGATCAATGTCCGTCAGGTATGTCATGTTAAAACTTTATAGAGGAATTAACAAAAACAATATTTAGTGTCCTCTTAAGAAATTGGGTTTGTTAGTGCGTTAGCGTTTTATTTTTTGTCCAGGTCTCTTATTTGCCACTTGGCCAGAAGCCAGCATGGGTAAGAAGGACACTACTACGCAGCTAAAAAGGAGTATTGTGAGGGCCACTATAGAGGTCAAAAAAGAAATCATAGAAAAAATATGAGGTGGAGGATGGTAGCATAGTGGGTTGGACCAGGGCCTGCTCTCCGGGGGTTAGGAATAAGGGATTGTGTGTAATAATTGCTTGCAAGCATACGTAATACACCCAGCGTTGAGGCTGCAAGGCCACACTAATAACTGAACCACGACTGCTCCCACTATACGTCCCTTGTTTTTACTTATTTTAGCACTTTATCTTACTTTAACCACCTTTTCACATTATCATGGGCACTATCAGCTACGATAGAAATACTCTTATTTCTATTGGTACCCAAGCCCCTCACCATACGACTTTTGTAACACCGGATCCCAGCTGGCCAGCTGAGATCCTGAGAACGAACAAAGGACGCGACCTGCGGCGGAGACCCCGAGGAAAAACGAGCCGGCGTCAGGAACAGGATGAGGGCTCGCGCACACCGCGCTCCCCTGCCTAGTATCCCGCTAGCTAACGTCCAGCCTCTGGACAACAAGCTTGACGACCTCAGAGCCCGGGTCAAGTTCCAGAGAGACATTCGGGACTGCAACGTCCTCTGCTTCACGGGGACATGGCCGACCCCAGCGGTACCAGACGAGCTCTCGGTTTACTGCATGGACAGAACGCCGGAGTCGGGGAAGTCAAGGGGAGGTGGAGTGTGTTTAATGGTGAACAGCAGCTGGTGCGACCTCGCTCCTGCACAGACAACCTGGAACGTCTGATCATCAAATTTCATCCTTTCTACCTTCCTCGGGAATTCACCTCGGTCATAGTCCTCTCTGGGGCTGAAATAGTTGGTGCTGCTGGGGGACTGGCTCTCATTCAGAGCGAGGCGACTGGGGGGCAGGACTTCAGAGCGGGCTTCACCGGATTGGGCTCCTGCCCCCGGCTCTCGCCCACCGCTGCTCCACCCGGGATTGCCCTGAGCACCTCCACCCTGTGTTCCAGTAGTCCCTCCCCGTCCTTCCTTAAGGAGCTCGGTGCACTTGTCCACGATGTGTCACATCTGCAGCACACTCCCCCCGGTGAGGTAGTTGACGACGTCCTCCCGTAGCATGCGCAGCTGACCGGTGTAGGCACAGCTTAGAACACTCTCAAAGGCCAGGGGGTCCATGACGGCTGGGATGGATACAGTAGACATGTTCTTCAGCAGCACCTGGAAAAAGTGTTTTTTTTTTTTATTTTTTAAAATGTACATAAGAGTATGCAGCACTAAATGTCTATTAAAGTGCAATTTTGGCCATTTAATACAGAAAGACAACACTGCTTTTTTTCCTACATTTTTCAGAGTGCAGTCTGTGTAAGGTGTTAACATAAGAGAAGTAAAAACCCTGAAACAATCTTTTACAGACCTGGTCGTGAAAGGAGGGTGACGAAGCAGCCAGCACACATCCGTGTGCCCGGAAAACCTGGGCCTGCACCTGGATGGACAGGTCCGGAGGGGAAGGGGACACACCCAGGACGGGACGCCAGTCCGTCACAATGCACCCCAACCGGGACACGAACCCCAGACCCACCAGAGAGCAGGACCTGGTTCCCCCCCCCCCCCATTTGTCAAATAAAGCAAAACAATTTGCAAGCAATTAAATGAATACACAAAATATATATTAATTTATTCGCTTAGTGCATTAAGCTTACGGCACTTGGTAGTCACTAGTTAGCTGGAGAAAAACCGAGAAGACTGGCCCCTGCCCGCGGTCATTTCTCACTTGAGTCTGGGGTTTTTAAGCGAGATCCAGGGGCCTAAATCGTTTTCTTTTAGCTCCCCCGCTCCTTAGCGGTTATTTCTCAACATTTGCATTCGTACACAAAACTGACAAACCGTATCGAAGACATAAGACAATGTAAAAGTTACGGTAAAGCACAACGACTTAACCAGCTGTCCTCAGCTACCCGCTCCGTCGTTAGCTGATACGAAGGTAAAACTGCCAACTCGTCTGAACATTTGTAAATGCAAATTAGTGTGTCATTTACCAAGCAGCTTATTGGGAGAAATGCTTGTTTTAAAAACGCAAATTAACAACGGTGTTATTTAATATACATATATATGGCAGTTTACCAACTACCCATCCATGGTGAACCAGTACTAGTTTGGACTGTTAGCAGCAGGGGCCTCATCGAGGGAACCTGCATGTTGTGTGCGTGTTAATCACTTAGTAATGAACAGAAATGCAATTGAAAACGGGCTGTGACAAATACCCAGACGCACACCTGGATTCCTGTCCCACACACTTACTTGTAGTACGGACGTGACTGTCCGGGGTCCGAATCCCCGCTGTCGTAGCCCCCCCTTCCCCGAGTTCTGCTTTATTGTTGTATTTTTTTTTTGTTTACTTATTGTCAGTTTAAACTCGTGTGGCTTTTCTGTGGAAATAACCTGCAGCGGGTCGAATTGTTTAGTTAGTCTCTAGGTCCTCGGTGGCACAACCTGATGAATTCAAAATATTTTTGAATCTTTGTGTGTATTACCACATCGTGAACATTATGTGTATTTAAGTGCACCTTTACCCCATCTAGTAGGTACAAAGCACCTGTTTTAATGCAGTGTAGATACAGTTATCTACCAAATAATTGAGATTTCAGAACAGGTTAAGACTTCTTTTTGTATTTAAAAATCAGTCTGCACTGCATAAAAAGGTACAAGGAGCTACAAGAAAAATTTAAGCATTCCAATAATCAAAAAGAGACAGAGGCAGATATTTTAAGGAGCACTGGCATTTCCAGAGGAGAAAAGTATACTGAAATGTAACGCTCATTTACTGTTGGCAGATGCTGTACCGATGACACATTCATTCACCTGCAAGAAAGTGATAAAATGTGGTTTATATTATCTTAAAAACAACAATCATTTCTATATATATTTACATTTATTCAAAATAAGTACCACATAGATATGCATGTAAAGTTCGCATTTAATTTAAAAACAGCTATCCTCCAATTCCAACTCATACCGATTAACATGACACACACACTAGTATTGAAAGTGCAGTGAACAAAACTGCAGTTTAACACAGTAAAATACTGACCTTGCTGGCAAACCGAAGGGAGTTTAAAGACTCCCCAAAGCCGTCTTCCTCAGGGGAAATGTTGATGAACAGGAACCTAAAAGAAAAATGTACTTTATGAATAAACCCAAATTTAAAAATCACTGAAATAAAGGTCAACAATTGAATGAAGAATGAACATCAAAAGTTACTAGTAATGTCCAAAATGCATTTTTTGTGCATTAATTTGCAAGAGGTAATCCAAGTAGCGACATGTAGTCAGAAGTTCCATGAAGTCATTTTTCGTGCCCAAACTACCCGTGAAACAGATGGGCTACAAGGTGTACTCATTTAGTTTAGACAACATTTACTGGTGTGACAGACTTTGCTCTTTTCAAAAGAAGAGAACAGACAACTGGAAGACAACTTACGTCTTGCCATTTCCTCCCAAGCAATGCTGCAGTAAGTATGTAAGCTTTGAGTTTCTATAAGGGGGGAGGAACGCTGCACGTTTATGGGATTAATTGGCAAACAACTAAATACTTTGGGCAGAAATAATTTTCAATTATTTCAAAGTAGCTTGAAAATAAAACATAAAAACAATACTCTGCAACAGACTGCCATCAGAATAAACTTTGTGTTTGTAAGTGGAAGAGCCAGCATATTTAAAGAGCTGAAAACTTTATACGAAAAACCTTTCCACAGACAGCTATGTAATCAAAGGTACGCATTTGGTATTACAGAGTCCGGAAGAACAAGCCTCACATTTGCTCTTTAGACCTCCGTCAGCATTTTCGCCCTCAATGTCCAACTGAAACACAGAGTGAGAGCGGGAGGAGTAATCCTTCATGTTGGCCAGCTCGATCAGGGTGCGCACCTAGGAGAGGCAACACATGGAACAAAGCGTACATGTAAAAATGCACCGATACACAAAGTAAACACAGTGTCTCAACAAATTCTTAGGAAAGTATACAAAGCAAACCTCATCCTCAGTTGTCACTTTCTGGTAGGTCAGATTGGTGACCGTGATTTCGGTTGCAGAGATCTTCTTGATCTCATGCTCTGGCCTCTTGTTAGGCTTGCCCATGTACAGAAGATCCCTGAGCATCTCATTGTAGATCTCCACAAAGCTTGCAACAAATGTGTACTGATGAGGAAAGAAAAATAAAAAAAAGCAATCAATCTGGAAAAGAATTGCACTTTAAAGCACTCTGCAGCCATACATATTAATCTCCAGGTGTATCGTTACAAAATTGTTATCAAAATGCCCGTGCAGATTTTAATCATTTCTTTTTTTTTTTTTTAAGAGCGCCTGATGAATATAGTACCTGCCAGCCCCGTTCTTTGAGAACACTGGCTGTTCTGAAAATCTGCTGGACTGCTCTAGGGATAACTCCCCGTGTCTCCTCCAACTCTCCACCCTCCATTGTGTACGTCTCCCCGCTTCCCGTTTGGCCGTAGGCAAAGCAGCAGACATTGTAGCCATCCAGAGCAGACTGGATGAGCAAGGAGATCTCCTCGAAGACCTCCTTCCGAGTGGCATGTGGCCCAAACACCTTGTCAAAACTGAAGTTATAGCTCTTCTGGGTGTCACCCTTCTGACCTGTGCGAGACTGTCCATTGACATAATTAAACACAATGTACAATATTTACAAAAATGTGAGTGATTTGAGCTTTAAAGCAAAAACATGCACAATGTAAAAAGAAATAATTACCTCCTCAGTTTTAGCCAGTTTAAGGCTCTTCTCATCATGAGCAGGGAGCTCAATGTGTGCCATGGTTGACTGATCAGGAGTCAGCAGGGGACGTACTCTACAGAAAACTCGAATGTTACCCTACAGAGACACGAGGAATTCGTTTCTTTTTCAAATCACAACCAGTACCCATTTAGCTTACTTGTAGACACTGGCAAGGCTATAACTCACCTTGAGCTCCTGAATTGTATTATGCAGCGTCCTGCGTGTCATCTCACCCTTGTACAGTTGTTCTGACTGGTGGGACACCTTTGCCTCCAGATTCCTCACTATGTCCTGGGCCTCATTTAGACTGGCCTGATAGCCAGACAGTATGGAGCCCTGGACAGAGAGCTCAGTCTGATACAGAGAGGGAGAGGAAAAAAAAAAACCTGAACAGGTGTATTATGATGGAGCACTGCAGAGCTTTGTTTCATGCAGCCTATACGACTCAAAATGTACCCAAAGACAAGCGATTTTGTTCTGAAAACAAGCTACTACTCCAGTTTGTTCCCTTGCCACATCCTTAACAGCATCCAAGAGTGACCATTACCTGTACATTTTTGAGTTCAGATTCCAAGATCTGCTTCAGGCTAAGCAACGTGAGGAATTCCCTTGTGAGCGAGTTCTTCTCACTGGTGACCTCTTCTAGTTGTTCTCTTACTCTGGAGAAATCAGCCACATATTGGCTGCAACATAAAGCAAGCATGCTCTGAAACTGTAAATATGGACTTTAAAATGTGTAACTTTAATGTGAGCCTTTCAAATCATACAGAGAGTCATACCTCAGTTGTCATTTCAACGTGTGGACCTCTTCATCCAACTTCTGCTCCCGCTCCTGAGCTCTGGCCAACGAGTCTTTCAGGTTCTCGTTCTCCTGAGCGGTTGTTTTCAGGCGGTTCCAATAGGCTTGGACCTCGTTCTTCATGTCGCTCACTCTGCCCTTTAGATCCCAAGTTGGCAGTCGTGAGCCCGTTTTACCTGCTGCGGGTGCTGAAGACAGCATTTGCAATCAACTGCCAGACACATTTAAACTGCTCCAGAAGAACCTGGAGCATAAACAACCTTTTTCAACATCTAGTTCCTTTACTTCGTCAATTTATACATTCTTTTATCACACAAGACTGACACTCGGTTGAAGCAGGTTAATCACACACACACAATCATCCCATATGGGGGTCGCGGGGAGCCGGAGCCTACACCGGCAACACAGGGCATAAGGCTAAAGGGGGAGGGGAATACACCCAGGACGGGATGCCAGTCCATCACAAGGCACCCCAAGCAGGACTTGGGCCCCAGACCCACCAGAGAGCAGGACCCGGTCCAACCCACCGCGCCACCATGCCCCCCTTGCAGGTTAATTGCTTCCAGGTAATGTGGAACCTTCTGGTTCTAAATGTACAAGGCATCGTGTGGCTATTATTAACCATTAGCTGACTGACATACACTGAATGTACTGACATTCAATAGGCAACAATTAGCCAGGAAAATAATAGGACTCACTTGCACCCCGTTGAGATGCAGCTGCTGGATGCTGGCGTGTCCCAACCATGCCGACCGCCTGCTTCCTTTTACCAGGGTCCACATCAACTTTCCGCCGTTTCTTTCACACAAGAGTGACAGAGGATGTCAACAGGGCTCTACCGTGACAAATGTCACCGCTTCTGGTGTGACCTTCCAACAAGACATGGAGTCGATCGAAACTCACCTGTGCAGGCTGCTCGGCGCTGCTCTCAGTGTTGCTGGCGAGAGCCATCTTCAGAGAACACAGGCAGGCACGATGAATTCAGAGAATAAATATATAAAAAAAAAAAAGATTTACATAGCTTTAAGCAGGAAACATACCTCCTGATAAACTTCCTGTTATGAAAAACTAACACCAGCTATAGCAGCACAGCAAGTAGCGCTACTGTGTCACAGCGCCTGGGTGGTGCGAGAGGGCATGGGTTTGAGCCCAACTCGGTCTGTGTAGAGATTACACGTTCTCCCCGCATCTGTGTGGGTTACCTCCCGCAGTCCAAAGACACGCTGTTGAGGTTCCCCCATAGTGTGTGTGGGTGTCCGTGTGTGTCCCATTGTAAGTAGCGTATCTAGCAGTGCAAGTCATCTTTGCAAATAAAGGATGTGGGCTCATAACACTACCTAGAGTTCATTGGAAGTCGCTTTGGAGAAAAGCAGCTGCTGAATAAATGTAAATCAGTAACACTAAAGCAAAACTAATCAGTCAGTCAATATCACTGAGTCACTCTGCAATCAACTGGGTAAATTTAAATGGACAAATTCCCTTTATAATAAAGAGATTTATTAGAAGAATGCAGAAAACACCAACCTCTTCATTCATTCCGTTGACGTTGTTGGAGAAGGGACCTAGTAGAAGACAGGAGATGCAGAGCTCTGGGGGCAGGTGTGTTTACTACCTTAATCTGAACTCTTGATATGTTAGTCTATTAAACAGGCTTCATAATGAAATAAAAAACACAAGCAATAACTCTAAAAAAACTAAAACATACATATTGAAAAAGTATAGGAAGTCACTGTGATACACAACTTGTCTACACGTGCTGAAAAACAATTAGTGGAAGCTCAAAACTCCAACTTAATTCGTTCCAGAAAAGGCATTGGAGTTCTGAACCCCCCCCCCAATGATTGCCTATTTAAACATATACATACATACCTGATGCTGTAGAAGCCTCTCCACTCCTCCTCACCATGGTATCAATTCCTGTTCTCCTTTTAAAGTTATCCAACCACCCCCTACTAGCTACGAAAGGCTTTAAAATTGAAACACTTGTTCCTGGAATATTTCTGCAGAGAAATGTCGGGCCTTTTGACAGGTGTTTTTTTTTTTTTTTTTTGTTATCGAAACACCTTTGAGCAATTCCTGATTAATCCACTCTAAGAGAATCTTCTCCATTGCTTCCATTAATGGAGATCTTCGGCTTGACTGAAGACTTTTAATCCCTTAACTAAGCAACATCCGCTACTTTAATTTTTTTCTTTGTTTGACAAAATTGTGTAAACAGTAGACTTAGGTATTTTGAATTCTAAAACGATGTTAGACACAGGACAACCTGTCCCATATTTTTCAATAATTTGATTTTTTTTTTTTTTTCCATTTCTATGGTTGCCCTTACAACTTTTCGTACAGCGATGAGAACGAGAAAGCTGAAACGAGGTTCAGCGGCTTCCAAACCTCCGGGCTGCCCTTTTATGTGCCCGGAGCCTGATTAGCCGCAGGTGTTGCTTGTCGCCGAGGTCGTGGGCGTGACACTGCCTTCCTTCCTTCCTCCAATCTAATTTCTTTAGAAAACACTAAATATCGTTCTTGTTAATTCCTCTATAAAGTTTTAACATAAGACGTACCTGAAGGACAGTGACACATTCGCAGAGTCGCGGCCGTTTGAATTTCAAACTGAAAACTTTCCCGCGGCTTCCCCGTTTCCACTCTAATTGGCCCGTTGTCACCGTCAATCAAAAATCACGTCGCAAAACGCCAAAGCACAAGAACACCCACACTTAGCTTCTGTATTTAGCAAATCATTCAAATACACACACTTTCTGAACAGCTTGTCTAATACAGGGTCGCGGGGAACCGGAGCCTAACCCGGCAACTGAGAGCGTAGGGCTGGTAGGAGAGGGGACACACCTAGGACGGGACGCCAGTCCGTCGCAAGGCACTCCAAGCGGGACTCGAACCCCAGACCCACCGGAGAGCAGAACCCAGTCCAACCCACCGCGCCACCGCACCCCCAGATTGTAGCATTTTTTTATCATTATAGACTTTTTTTTGGCTTTCTGTACGGTGTGCCCTTAGGACATGCCACATACAGGACACAAGACATGATAAACAATATTCAATATGTGTATTAATATGATTTTTGTGCGATAACATCAGCTGACCTTGCTTTTCTGTGTAAAGTTATAACCAGTTTTTCAGTAACCCGTAAAACAACTAAAATCAATTTAAACGTTACAGTTTAAATAGTACACATGCTTTAACAGAAGGATTATATATATATATATATAAAACAGCTCTCCTACACTGATCGTAACCAACTTGGATTTTATTAAGGTGTGGATAACGTTTGTTTGTGTTAAACAAATTTTGAAAGTCAAAGCTTGAAAGTCAAGTTTTTTTTGTCTCTGCACTCTGTGATATTTCAAGGTGAAAAAACAAATTCCACAATCAGTGAATAGATGACAGTTGAGCATCATCCAATCAAAATACATCGCGCGTGTGCGCTTTGGCTCCAATTGGCAAGGAGTTCGATAGGTTGAATACATTTTCACGCGCTGCACATCCTAACTGTCGCAATTCCCGCGTTTAGCAGTGGTAATAGCTTTTCGGAGCTCATTTCTGAATCATTCGGGGGACATGATTATTGTAAGATAAACGTGATAAGCCAGGATAGTTTGGTAAGTAAGATTTAGTCGTCGTAGCGCTGCATTGCCGCCCGCCCGCCCGGGTTTGAAATATAGGTAGCATGATTCAGGTACCCTGTGCTAGGCTAGTATCAGGACGCAGAAGAGAATCAACGGTGCAAACCGGCGGCGGCTAAGGGAATTTTTATTTTATGATCATGAATCAGATTGTGTAATACCTCGCGAGTCAGCGAGAGCAGGGGGTGGAAGATGGCTCACCCAGGTGGATTTTACGGCTTTTGATCTCGGAACGGTTGTGGCTACCAACCAAGCACAGCGAGTTGTGCAGCATGATGGGGGGAACCAGTTCGGATGGTGGTGGAAGGCAGTTGCAGATTTGTGTCTGTGGGTGGAGGAAGGTGACATGATCGGTGAGAGGCCTGAGGATTCACCAGGGGAGGAGGTGATCCCTGGATGTGGGACTGCAGGGGCCCCGCATTGATCGCTGCTTATTGAGAAGTAGCTCAAGTCAGTCGGTAGAAGTCCAGCGGCAGGTTTCACACCAAAGTCAGCAGGATATCAGTACCCTGCCACTGAGGAAGGAGTACCGGGCACTGGGTTGCAGGTTGGTGAAAGGCAGGCAGGTGAGGTTGTACAGACAGGAGGCATTAAACTGGGAAAGGAAAAGTCACGGGGGCAACAACCAAGGGTTAAGCGGCCAGCAGGTAGAGAAGTTGGGGTGTGGGAGACTGTAGATAATGATTTGGTTGGTATTTTGAGTATGTTGAAGGGGTCAGCAGAGAATGAGTTGGATAGATTGGGGGAAGTTATTTACACAGCTATGCGGTAGAGCGATTTGGGATAATGCAGGCGAGGAGGGAGGAGCAGATGGGTGTTGTGAAGTCAGGGCGGCAGGTAGGAATAGAGAGGCTTGTTCTGGAGAGAAGGCAGCTTAAAAGGCGAGTTGGAGAGGGGGAAAGGGAGGGTATTTGTGTCTTGCATGCGGGTATAAAGAGTAGATTGGCGGTATTAAGAAGGGCAGAGGCTCTTAGGAGGAGGAAGAAGAAGAAGAAGAAGAAGAAGAAAAAGAAAGAGCGGGCCAGGGTGGCGGCTTTTTTTCAGAGATCCGTTCAAGTTTGTGAAGGCTCTGTTTGGTAAGGAGGAGTCTGGGACGTTAAGGGTAGAGAAGCAGGAGCTGGATGGTTATCTGCGTGAGGTGTACTCTGGTGCAGAGCATGGTGATGGTGGTCTAGAGTTGCCGGTGGACATCCCCCCCTGTAGGGGAGATAAAGTGGGAAATGAATGCGTGCCCTCCGAGATGGGGAGAGGCGCAAGATGTAGTGCGGCGGGCAAGGGCCTCTTCGGCACCTGGCCCAAACGGGGTACCGTACCGGGTGTTTAAATGTGCTCCGGGTGTGCTAAAATTTCTGTGGAGACTAATGGCTGTTGTGTGGAAGTCGGGGGGTGATTCCCAAGTCATGGCGGAGAGCAGGTGGAATTTTTATCCCTAAGAAAAGGATGCTGTTGGGGTAGGCCAGTTTAGGCCTATCAGCCTTTTGAATGTTGAAGGGAAGATTTTCTTTAGTGTTGTGGCAAGGAGGTTAGTAGCATACTTGAAAGCCAACAGGCTGATTGATACCGCCGTGCGGAAGGCGGTGCTTCCAGGATGCTCAGGGTGCTTGAAGCACACCAGTATGATCTGGCATCAGATTCAGTCTGCCAAGAAGGAGAAAAGAGATCTCCGGGGGGTGTTCTTGGATTTAGCGAATGCGTACGGGTCGGTTCCGCACGGTTTGCTGTGGGCGGCATTCAGGTTTTTTAAGGTTCCTGGGAATGTTACGAGGCTGGTGAAAGCCTACTTTGCGGATATTCAGTTCCGTTTTAGTACGGAGAGCTATACAACATCGTAGCATCGGTTGCAGGTTGGGATCATGGCTGGATGTACAGTTTTGCCATTGGCTTTCACAATGGCAATGGAAGTTATTATAAGGGCTTCCAAATGGGTTGTTGGTGGTGAGAGGCTGCGGGATGGGACGCGCCTACCCCCATTAGAGCATTTATGGATGACATGATGACCGTTACGGCCCCTTGTACGCGTCGTTTGTTGTCTAAGCTCAGTGAGAACTTGAAGTGGGCTAAGCTGAAGGTTAAGCCAAGCAAATCGAGGAGTGTCTCAATTGTTGGTGGGAAGGTGGTAAAAGAGAACTTTTGTATCGATGAGGAAGTAATTCCTTCTATTTTGGAGAAGCCAGTTAAGAGTTTGGGTAGATGGCATAGTTCTGTATTAAGCGATAGGGAGCAGGCTGTTGCACTCAGGGAGGTGACTGTGGAAGGCATAAGGAGCATTGATGCGTCCCTCCTCCCTGGGAAGTTAAAGTTGTGGTGTCTGCAGTTCGGGCCCTTGCCACGTGTTAGGTGGCCACTTCCGGTGTATGAGTTTTCTGTCCGGGAGGTGGAGAAGCTCGAGCGGATTATTAGTGCGGCGATAAGGAGGTGGCTGGGAGTGCCACGCTGTTTGAGTAGCGTAGCGCTATATGGTAAGGGCATGTTGGAGCTGCCGGTATCAAGTTTGGTGGAGGAGTATAAGTGTGCAAAGGTGGGTTTGGAGCTGACTCTAGTGGAGTCAAAAGATGAGTCTGTGAGAAAGGTGGTGCCGCCAGCGAGGACAGGTAGGGAGCGTAACCCCAGAGATGCTGTTCAGAGCGCAAAAGGGGCGCTGATGTTGCCGGACGTGGTTGGGCACGTACAGAGAGGGAAGGCAGGGTTTGGCTCTGGCCATTTGCGGCAGGTGCGGAGTGCTGCCCCGGAGGCAGACAGACGCCGGTTGGTTGTCGAGCAGGGCCGAGGGCAGGAAGAGGAGGTGAGGCGTGCAAAGGCGGTCGCTTTGGTGAAGCAGGGTCAGTGGGTGAACTGGGAAGGTGGGGAGAGGAGGAAGTTGCGCTGGCAAGATGTGTGGGCGATGGAGGTGAGTCGCCTTAAGTTTATCGTTGGAGCAACTTATGACGTATTACCAACGCCACAGATTAATGTTAAGCAATGGGCAGGTGGCGATGGTTCTTGTAAGTTGTGTGGTGGTGTGGCAACACTGCGGCACATTTTGTCAGGGTGTAAGGTTAGTTTGGGGCAGGGGCGCTATACATGGTGCCATAATCAGGTTCTTACATGCTTAGCAGGTGCGGTTGAGAGTAAGCGGCAAGTTAGCTAGAGCAATTGGTTCTGTGCGGACAGGAGAGAGTAGCACTATGCGAAGGGCAGACGTGCCCTGGTAGGTGGGGTAACGCACGGGACTGGAAGCTGTTGGCTGACGTGGGCAAGCAGCTCCAGGTTCCGCAGGTCATTGCCGTTACTTCGCTGCGGCCGCACATGGTGTTACATTCAGAGGGTGAGCGTACTGTGTCCTTTGCAGAGTTAACAGTGCCGTTCGAGGATGCTATTGGGGGGGCATACGAGCGGAAACCGTTAAAGTATGCTGATCTGGCGGCAGAGGCAAGGGACCGTGGTTGGCGGGCTCATGTGAGGCCACTAGAGGTTGGTGTTAGAGGGTTTGTGGCTAAATCAACTACAGCATTGTTGGGGGAGTTTGACACTAGAGGCTGCTCGTTAAAGGTGGCAGTGAAGGAGCTGTCTGAGGCAGCTGAGAAGGCAAGTCAGTGGTTGTGGTTGAAAAGAGAGCAGGGTAGTTGGGGTTGCAGGCTGGAGGGAGGTGTGTGATGGTGGAAAACTAGTGGCAGGTGGTGAGTAATGGAAGGCAGCTGGTGATAATTAAGGAGGTGTGGCCTTGTTAAGTAGGATAGTAGTTTATATTTGTGGAGTGGCACAGTTGCAGTTGGTTTGGTGGCGGGTATGGAGGTAAGGTTAGAAGGTAGGTATAGCGCTGTGGTTTAACTGGTTGAGGTTGCGGTAGTTGTTGAGGGTGAAGGGTATCGATTGCACTGTTGAGCCTTCCGGAGGTGTCGTGGACCTAATTCAATGAAACACCGATGAAGGGAGGTGCCCACTTGATAACCTCAATGAAATACTCCTGTTGGCACCCGGCCAGTGTGGTTTGTTGGTTTGGTTGGTGAGTTAGGCTTGGTGTGTTGATTTGGCTTTGTCGGAGTTGGTTGATGGTGGTGTTGTTGTTTTTTCTTTCTCTTTCTTTTTTCCCTCCTTTCCCCCGTGCCGTGAATTTGTTCTGAACGGATTCTGTGGAACCTGATCAGCTGCGATTTTTATTAGTCCTTTGAATGTGTGCTTAGGGTGATAACTGGATTTGTGTAGCAGACAATGTTTGTCTGTTTTTTTGAAAAAGACCTTAGTTTTTTGTGATTTAAGGCTATTCTGAGATCCGCTGTAATATACAGTGGTGTCCAGGAAGTTTACTTCCCGTGTGTCCCAGTGTTGTTTTACTGCTATTTTTGGGTGGTGTGTGTTCATTATAGCTGTGAAAATGTTGAAGTCTGCGAGGCTGTGGTGCCAGACTGCGAAAATGTTATCTAGAAATCTGTAGTAGAGAAGTGGTTTGATTGGGTATTTGTCAAATAATGTTTGCTCCCAGTCTGCCATATATATGTTAGCATAGGCTGCTGCTAAATTTCTTGCCCATTGCTGTGCCCTGGATCTGTAAGTAGCTTTTGGAGTCGAATACAAAGTCGTTTCTGGTTAGGCTTACGTCCGGTAGTTTTAGTATTTCCACATCTGGTCTATTCAGGTCTGGATACTTGTTGAAGAGTCTCCTTACCGCTTCTAGGCCCAGATCTGTGGCAATGTTTGTGTACAGGCTGTTGATGTCAACAGTGAATAAAATTGCATCCTCTGGAACGGAAACGTTCTCCAGCTTGCTAATGAAGTCGTATGCGTCCTTCAGGTAGCTGGGATGTAGCTGGGACAGAGGGTTCATCAGTTAGCTGTCGATGTACTCTGCTATATGGTACGTTTCACTATTGCAGTCTGACGCTATAGGTCTTCCTTTGGGGATCTCTCCAAGGATCGTCCATGTTTCGGGGTCTGCGTGTATTTTTGGGAGGAGGTAGAAATTTGAGACCTGCGGAATTGCAGGTCCCATTAAGTAATGTTTTTGTTTCTTTGTTATGTACTGTCTGATTTGTAACTGTGTTAAGATCTCGACTTGTTTCCGGTCCCAGTGGCTGCGGGAGCGGAGTGTAATGTTCCATATTACTTAGTATTTGTCCTGTTGTGCGTCCATCATTACGATTGCAGAACCTTTGCCTGCTGGTTTCATGACTGTGTTTGTTTTTCCTTAGTGTCTGTATTGCCCCCCCTCCCCCCCCAAGGGTGGGCTGAGGTTACGTTTTTGGTTGTGTGCGTGATGGATCGTATTATTTTCTTGTTGTATTTGATTGATTTCCGAATATTGGGACTGACTTGTTTCAAATTTGGTTCCCATTTAGATGATTTGGTAAATGGGGTTAGCTGTTTCTTTTGTTGGAAATTGAAGTAGTCTAATAGTTTTAATTTTCTGTTGTATGAATGGATATCCCTGAGGAGTTCCCCCAAGTCTGGTCCATCTGGTGTGAGAATGAAAGTGAGGCCTCTCTCCAGAAGTTCCTCTTCCGGTTTTGGACAAGTTGATAATGTTGGTGTGCTTTGTGTTTTTGTCGCACGTCTCCACCCTTAAAAGTTTAACTGGTCCAGCCAGTGTCCGACGGTCAAATGCGCTGTTCCTGTTGTCCACCGTGTTACGTTAAGATGGTCAACTTTGAAGAGAAGTTTGTCGATCATCGGTAATGAAATCCCGTGTTTCTCAGTGTGTCTGTTGATGGCGTCCAGTGTGTTCTGTTGCTCCCTGGGTAACATGTCCGAGTATTGTATCAGGGGCGTGTGTATGGAGGCATTCGGGAAAGTTTCCCTTGCCGCCCTCCACATGTGCTGTAGTCGCTCGATAGCTGTCTTGTACGGTTGTTGCAGACGGTTATGAAGTCCTGCAGCTAATATTACCTGTTGTGTCTGGAGGTGTATTTATTTTTTCCCCCTAATATTTTGGCTATGTGGAAGAAGTTGGCCCCTGGGTAGCTGTCTACCTGAACCCTGTTCGGTGTGGTGCCTGCGATTCTTCCTATATTTTCATCCCCTATAATTACGGTCGGTTCCCTTACTTCTGATTCCCACTCTGCAATCTTCCTCTCCGTGGCCGAGTGTCGTGTAGGTGCCCGAAGTGCTACTGCAGTCTGTGGCACCAATTCCTCCTCTGAATTGATGGCGGGGGCGGGGGGGCGCTCTGGCTCCTGTGCATGTTTCCTATGTTATGTTTGCTCCTGTTCCACACCCCTTTCTGTACTGAGTGTTGCACTGCCGTCTATGGCCTGTTCTACTTAGTTATGGTTGGAGCAAGGCTTAGGGCTGGAGCTATGGTTTGGGTTGGAGCTAGGGTAAGAGCTGGATCTATGGATAGGGCAGGAGCTACGGTTAAGATTGGGGCTAAGGTTTTGGCTGGAGCTGGGCTTAGAGCTTAGGTCAGGGTTTGAGCTAGGGTTAGGGCTGGATCTCAGCATAGAGTTTGGGTTAGGCTTAGAGCTAGGGATAGGGCTGCAGCTAGGGTAGGAGGAAGGTGAAGGGTTGGAGCTAGTTTTAGGGTTGGAACTATGGATAGAGCAGGAGCTAGGGCTGGAGCTACACACAGAGCTTGGGTTACGGTGTGAGCTAGGGTCGGCGCTAGGCTTAATGTTTGAGCTAAGGTTAGGGGTTGGAGCTAAGGTTAAGGTTATGCTGAGGAGAGTTATGGACTTCGTTTACATGGTTGTATTTTGGTTGCTCTGGCAACGTGTTGCTGGGAGGTGTGTAAAGGCGCGTGTGTGTGTGTGTGTGTGTGTGTGTGTGTGTTTATGGGGTGTCCAGTTGTGGGAGAGTCGCATGTGTTGTCAGAGAATAGTTTTTTGTTGCGGAGTAATGTCTCCCCCATGAGTCTGCGTGAGTGTCCTAATTAGTGACCAAATACAAGCTTTATAGTTTATAGCAGAAACTTTGCCATTCTGGCTACACCGTAACAGCCTCAACAACTAATTCCAAAATGCATATTCCGCAAGGATAACACCGAACATAAATACAAAAGCGTACAAACCATACGAAACATTTGTCTGTTATAAATATCCCTATCTTACAGTATATAAAAACATTTATCCCATTAGAGTAAATCACCCCTGTCAAGTTGTTTGTGCCCAAGGACTCCCACCTAGAAATACCCCGAGTGGTTCAGTCCATCTGGTTTGCAATACAGGCTAACCAGGACAAGAAAGATGTCAAACTGCTGAAGGGTAAGCAAAGAAACTACAGAAATGATCCTTGAAAACTGCAGTAAATGTGTTTACTTTTAACAACCACCTGCATGTACTTGTCATAGTTTAATTTAATAAACGTTAATAGTTAAGGACAAACGGATACTGGTAGGCCTTTCCCCCAGCACCCAACCTGGTTCAAACAGAAAATGGTAAGTGAAATACTGGACCAAAACAAACAGTGTAACAGCACAAATTGAAATGCATGTGAACGGGCAGCAGCAACAACAAGAGCCAGTACTTCAACTGATGTTATTTTTGCTGGCATCTTACTGATTCTTTGCTACCACCATGCCTGTCACAGCTCAGGATGTGAGTTAAGGTTGGAACACTAAAGCAAAACTAATCAGTCAGTCAATATCGCTGAGTCACTCTGCAATCAACTGGGTAAATAGACAAATTCCCTTTATAATAGAGATTTATTAGAAGAATGCAAAAAACACCAACTTCATTCATTCTGTTGATGTTGTTGGAGAAGGGACCTAGTAGAAGACAGGAGATGCAGAGCTCTTTACTACCTTAATCTGAAATCTCTTGATACATTAGTCTATTAGACAGGCTTCATAATGAAATAAAAACGCGAGCAATAACTAACTCTAAAAAACTAAAACATACATATTGAAAAAGTATAGGAAGTCACTGTGACTGTAATACACAACTTGTCTACACGTGCTGAAAAACAATTACTGGAAGCTAAAAACTCGAACTTGGCTCGTTCCGGAAAAGGCATTTGAGTTCTGAATCAATTTTTCCCATAAGAAGAAATAATGGGGATTAATCCGATCCAGACCCCCAATGATTGCCTATTTAAACGTATACATACCTGATGCAGTGGAAGCCTCACCACACTATGAATGCCACTTGTGGATTTGAACTTATCAAACCATCCCCTACTGGCCTTGAAAGGCTCACTAATAGTCACTCTTTCCAGGGGGCGTCTCTAACGAGTTGATCATAAAAAGATCGTGCCTTTTCACACATTGTTACCTGTGTTACAAATACGCTCTCTAACAGTTTCTGGTTAATCCAAGTTAAAAGGAGTTTTTCCACTTTCTCCATTACCTGAGGGCTTCGGCTCGAAGTAATAGATTTCGTGCCCTTCCCAACATCTGCCGCCTTAATCTTTTCCTTATTTGCCAAAATTGTATAGGTGGTCGATTTTGCCATCCTATATTCAAGGACAAGATCAACTATGCGACAACCTCTCTCATACTTCTCAATGATTTGTGTTTTTTTTTTTAATCCCAATAGTGGCCCTCAGAATCTTCCTTCGTGTCACGGTGTTTCCCCGGGGCGGGAGCGTCGAACCCAAGTGCGGAGCGGGGTAAGCTGCTTCAGGGGACAATCCGGAAGACATGGTCGAGGAGGCAGGCAGGGGTAACCGATGTGCGCGCGTAGTCCGAAGGGAGAATCCGAGAGGCGTAATTCAAAGACAGGCAAGGAGTCGAGGCAGACCAGGGAGTCAATGACGAGGAGCACGAGTGAGTCACAAGGCTGAAGCAAGGTTCCGCAGCTTCCTAAGGTCCGGGCTGCCCTTTTACGTGCCCGGAGCCTGATTAGCCGCAGGTGTTGCTTGTCGCCGAGGTCGTGGGCGTGACCCTTCCTTCCTGGCCCAGTATGCAGATGATACAGTCCTGTTTGCATGTTCCGACCGCTCGCTCGCTCGCCCAGGCGCTGCACCTGACTCAGACGTTCGGTAGGGCCTCGGGTTCGGAGAGGTGAAGTACTTTGGATTCCGCCGGGGAGCGCGAAAAGACACCTTTGGTGGTCTCTCGCTTTGTAGCGGTCCCCTCAGAGTGCTGGGTGTGAGTTTTCTTTCAAGAGGAGCGTCTTGCGATAGCTAGGCGGAAGATGGGGCTGTGGAAGGCAAGGTCCCTGTCCTTCCTGGGTAAAGCACTCATCTTGGAAGTTGACGTCCTCCCGACCTTACTTCATTTGGCTCATGTCTACCCCATGCCTCGCAATTTAAGGAAAGGGTTTGTGAAAGACGTGTTTGGCTTGGTATGGGGTGGGAAGCATGAGTTTGTGAGGAGGGAGGTGATGTACCTAGGGAAGGACAGGGGCGGAAGAGGGGTCCCTGATTTCCCCCTAAAATTTGATTGCCTCTTTTTCGCGCAGCACTGTTTCCGTCTGGCAGCTCCCCTGGAACACCCACACCAACATTTTGTTCTCCTCTGGCTGTCTTTCCCGTTGCGGCATTTGGTGAATTCGTGGTCCAATGCTGGACCAAAGGCCGAGTCGTCTGTGCCAGATCACTATAAGCAGATGGTGAAATGGAGTAAGATCGTTCCGACTGACGCAAATACCGAACGCGAGTGATGTTATGCTGTCTATTAGACAGGCTTCATAATGAAATAGAAACACGAGCAATAACTAACTCTATAAAAAAACTAAAATATACATATTGAGAAAGTATAGGAAGTCACTGTGACTGTGATACACAACTTGTCTACACGTGCTGAAAAACAATTAGTGGAAGCTCAAAACTCCAACTTAATTCGTTCCAGAAAAGGCATTGGAGTTCTGACCCTCCCCCAATGATTGCCTAAACATATGCATACATACCCGATGCTGCAGAAGCCTCTCCACGGTATCAATTCCTCTTCTCCTTTTAAAATTATCAAACCACCCCCTACTTGCTATAAAAGGCTTTAAAATTGAAACGCTTGTTCCTGGAACATTTCTGCATATTTCTGCATAGACATGGCGGGCTTTCTGACAGATATTTTTTTTTGTTATTGAAACACCTCTGAGCAATTCTTGATTTATCCACTCTAAAAGAATCTTCTCAATTTCTTCCATTAAGGGAGATCTCCGGCTTGACTGAAGATTTTTAATCCCTTGAGCAACATCCGCCACTTTAATTTTTTCTTTGTTCGACAAAATTGTGTAAACAGTAGACTTCGATATTTTGAATTCTAAAACGATGTTAGAAACAGGACAACCTGTTCCATATTTTTCTATAATTTGTTTTTTGATGTCTATGGTTGCCCTTACCACTTTTCGTACAGTGCTAGGCTGGGGCGAGAGCGAGAGCACAGAAACGAGAGCGAGAGCACAGAAACGAGAGCGAGGTTCGGCAGCTTCCTAAGCTCCGGGCTGCCCTTTTATCATGTGTCCGCAGCTTGATTAGCCGCAGGTGTTGCTTGTTGCCGAGGTCGTGGGCGTGACCCTTCCTTCCTTCCTTCCTTCCTTCCTTCCTTCCTCCAATCTAATTTCTTTAGAGAACACTAAATATCGTTCTTGTTAATTCCTCTATAAAGTTTTAACGTAAGACGTACCTGAAGGACAGTGATACATTCGCAGAGTCGCGGCCGTTTGAATTTCAAACTGAAAGCTTTCCCGCGGCTTCCCCGTTTCCACTCTAATTGGCCCGTTGTCACCGTCAATCAAAAATCACGTCGCAAAACACCAAAGCACAAGAACACCCACACTTAGCTTCTGTATTTAGCAAATCATTCAAATATTTAATCCAAAAGTAACCAATTGGAAGATATGCATAGTAAAAATATTTGAGCAATAACCGACAACTCTATAAAAAAAAAAAAAACAAAAACTGTAAAATATACATATTGAAAAAGTATAGGAAGTCACTGTGACTGTGATACACAACTTGTCTACACGTGCTGAAAAACAATTAGTGGAAGCTCAAAACTCCAACTTAATTCGTTCCAGAAAAGGCATTGGAGTTCTGAACCCCCCCAATGATTGCCTATTTAAACATATACATACCATACCTGATGCTGTAGAAGCCTCTCACCACTTCCTCCTCACACATGGTATCAATTCCTGTTCTCCTTTAAAGTTATCCAACCACCCCCTACTAGCTACGAAAGGCTTTAAAATTGAAACACTTGTTCCTGGAATATTTCTGCAGAGAAATGTCGGGCCTTTTGACAGATGTTTTTTTTTTTTTTGTTATCGAAACACCTTTGAGCAATTCCTGATTAATCCACTCTAACAGAATCTTCTCTATTTCTTCCGTTAATGGAGATCTTCGGCTTGACTGAAGACTTTTAATCCCTTGAGCAACATCCGCCACTTTAATTTTTTCTTTGTTTGACAAAATTGTGTAAACAGTAGACTTGGGTATTTTGAATTCTAAAACGATGTTAGACACAGGACAACCTGTCTCATATTTTTCTATAATTTGATTTTTTTTCATTTCTATGGTTGCCCTTACAACTTTTCGTACAGTGTTTGGCTGGGCAGAGGGCGGGCGATGGGCAGAGCGATGGGCCATGAGGGTGAGAGGGTGAGCGATGGGCAGAGGGATGGGCCATGAGGGCGAGGGAGCAAACGAGAGCGAGCTGAAGCGAGGTTCGGCGGCTTCCTAAGTTCCGGCTGCCCTTTATGTGCCCGGAGCCTGATTAGCCGCAGGTGTGTGCTTGTCGCCCGAGGTCGTGGCGTGACTTCCTTCCTTCCTTCCTTCCTCCAATCCTTGTCTCCTTACCCACCATGATGATGCGACGATGCAGACGTGGAAAAAATAAAAACTAACGTATTAACAAACCGAATTTCTTTAGAAAACACTAAATATCGTTCTTGTTAATTCCTCTATAGAGTTTTAAATAAGACGTACCTGAAGGACAGTGACACATTCGCAGAGTCGCGGCGTTGAATTTCAAACTGAAAACTTTCCCGCGGCTTCCCGTTTCCACTCTAATTGGCCCGTTGTCAACGTCAATCAAAAATCACGTCGCAAAACCCAAAGCACAAGAACACCACACTTAGCTTCTGTATTTAGCAATCATTCAAATATTTATCCAAAAGTAACCAATTGGAAGATAGCATAGTAAAATACTTGAGCAATACCTGACAACTCTATAAAAAAAACAAACTGTAAAATATACATATTGAAAGTATAGGAAGCCACTGTGACTGTAGTACACAATCTACGTGTTCAAAAACAAGAGTGGAAGCCGGAATTCGAACTTAAATCGTTCCACAAGGGAGTTCGAGTTCTGAATCAATTTTTCCCATAAGAAATAACGTAGACTGGATTAATCCGTT